>NC_043702.1:115034029-115186746 GCF_006229205.1 Suricata suricatta
TGCATCAGCACTTCTGTATCCCCTGGGTAAATCCCTAGTAGTGCTATTGCTGGGTCATAAGGGAGTTCTATGGATAGTTTTTTGAGGAACCTCCACACTGTTTTCCAGAGCGGCTGTACCAGTTTACATTCCCACCAACAGTGTAGGAGGGTTATAGGCAGTTATTAGAAATCAGTTGTCCTGACAAAGTCAGCATTCCTGACTGAATAAAAGGCCAAGTAACTGCTTTATGTCATGCTTACATTATGTTATTCTTCCCTCTGACTTCCCCATCCTGGGACACACACTGATGTAAAAGCTAGTTGGGTCTCTGCATCTGCCTTGAAAATTGTGGAGGAAAGAAAGGGTATCACGTGAAGGATGGACATGAAAAAACCATGAACAGTAGCAGACATTCAATACACTTTTGTTGATGGAATTTCCTAGTGGACAAGAAAGGAAGGAACCCAGAAAAAGCGAATGAGGAATTCAGATTGAGCACAAGGCTTCTCACCGAAGTGAGACTCAGGCTGGTTTTCAGACATGAATGGTGGAAGGGTGCCGCATTATTTAGGGAGAAGAAAGAGAATGTATAGGACAAGGAGGACTTGTGGCCCTGAAAGCAGCCTATATAGAAAAGACACTGTGCAGAGCATGACTCTGGTGTCACCGATGGTGTCACGTTTAGCCTGGACGTAAACTTGCATAAGAAATAAGTTCATCACGTTGCTTTAGGAAAGCATGTTAGCCTGTCCCTTTTACTTGGATTTTGAGCATTGTAGAATAACCAGCTTCCACTTTATGTTGTAACATAATGAACTCTACTACTTAAATCGTATAATGTGATATTCTGTATCACAGAGGCAGGGATTTTTTTTCTGCTGTGTTTACGAGTATATCCCAGTATCAAGACAAGGTTTGGCACGTGAAGGGCTCTCAATAAATACGCACTGATTGGGTGAATTTCTAAACATAGTGCCTCATCCGGCATCCGCAGTGTATTATTAGAGATCAGTGTGAAAACCACACAAACAAATAAATGTAATTTCTTAAGGATATGGAACTCAAAACTGTGTGTTGGATTGTTTCCACTTTTTTCTTGCTGATATTTATCATTGCCTGTCTATTTTAAGAATTATCTTAGAAATTATGCATTTCAAGTTAATGTCATAGCAAAGAAATGTGCAGAAACTTTTAAGACTTCATCTGAGAAAACCAAGGGTTTGAGTTCCTCATTTTGTCAATGAAACAATACCTGAAAATTGGATTGAGGCTTTGACATGAGATTTTTCATAACTGAACACATTGGTGTTATCACCACATTATTTTCTTACAAGAGATCATGTATATTAGTGTGTACTGTAGGTCTGGAAACAATGTTTCAAAACAGAAGCCTTGTTTAGGGATATATTAGCTTAGGAAAAACAGATATAACCATATTTTAAAGATTTCTCTCAACTCTATTATGACGTAACATGTTGCTAATAAGGTACTCTGAGGGAAAAGAAAGAAATTCGAGAACTCAAGTAAGTCAGGAAACAAGTGTGTCATAGAGACTGATAATAACGGTTGAGTGATATTTCAAGAAACACCAATAGTCTTTGAAATGTAGAGCTAATAGGATTGAATAGCCTTAAAATATGGTAGTTTGTCAACAGCTCTTAACCGACTCAGACAGGAAAGGTTATCCGTGAGAATTAATTAAATTGTTCTAGTTTTAAAAAAAAGTTGCTGCTTGTCTTCTAGGTATAGAGCACCGAGACTCACGGCATTCTTTCTTGGCATTTTTGAATACGCCTACCGATGGTGCGGATCAACTCGAAGTAAGTACTGACCTGCTCAAGTATTCTGAACCACTAGGTTCAGATCCACTTTGTGATTTCAAATTCACTGACAGTGAAACGGTTTTCTTGCTTCCCACAGAAGAGGACCTAGAATCTTCTATAAACAAAAACATATTAAGAGAGGAATATGTTCTCTCTTCTTATGGAAACTGCAATCCCATTTGTATTTAAGAAAAATCTGTGGAAGGTCTAAATATAAGAGTCATAAGATTTAAAAGAAATTTCATCCCTTCTCCTGAGAAACAATAAATGCAGAACAAATCCTAACTTTTGAAATAATGTTGACACTTTTGTTTTTGCTCCCAAGCACAGAGCCACAATTAAAAAACAAAAACAAACAAACAAACAAAAAAACAGTGAAAAAGGTCAAAGCTCACTATAGAGCAATGCTGGTTCTAGCTCCAAATTCAGGTTTTTTTAGGAGTTTACAATAGGAATATTTTTTGTTCCAACCATTATGTAGAGTGTTTTAGGAAGATTCCATAATAATGAAATAGTGTCAGTATGACTGTCATTCTTTGGTGCTTAAATTCTTTTCTGGGGGAAAAATTTATAAAGTATATTTTTGTCTCAGAAAATTTAAGTTAGTGATTATATCTCTTTTAAACAAGTAATCCTGTATCTTTGTGCAGAGCACTGTTCTAGGTGCTGGAGAGAAAGTAGTGGCCAAATAGACCAAGCCCTGCTCTCAGAGAGGTCACGTTCCAGTGGGAATAATTAGAGGCAAAGAGAGTCCGTTGCTCACTTCTCAAGTGCTTCATTTAATTTGCTTATTAATGATCTGCCATGCACTTTGTTTTATTACATTTTGGGTACAATATACACATTTCATTGCTTTGGGAAAAGGAAAAGAATTACTCTTTAAAAAGTAATTACTGGATTTCTAAACTTCTTGAGAAAGTGACAATGACCGCTTTTCTCATTTGTTTGTTTGAATTAATGTCATTTGCCTTTCAATTGTTTTACAAAATTTTTGATTTCTTATTTGTTCTTATTAAACTGCTTCATCCATATTTTCTATTTTTTATTGCTGTATTCGTTAAATAGGATTCCTTTTCTTCTTCCTCATCTTCACTGATTGAGTTTTTGGATGACGTAAGTCTTTTATTTTCACACCATTAGTGATTTGAATTGAAAAGTTTCACCTAGTAATGCATTCAGTTTTAGAAATATCACACCTGGTAATTTATTTGTGAGACAAAATTTGCTTCTTTCTTATCTGAAATAACACAAAGAGTTTATCTCTATTAGACATCAGAAAGTGAATATGTACTTTGAAAAATGTTTTGGCCATCAGAGAATTTGTATTCCCTTTCTTTGCAACAATTCTGAACACTGGAATGTTTGATTATTGTTACTATGTGGATAAATATATAAAAGTGCTCATTTTTCTTTTTCACTTCTGTTTCACATTCCCCTTTTCAGCATTTTGCTCTTTCTTACGTTAGTTAGAAGTAAACATCTGGTAGTAAAATCAGAAAAAGTGATGTTTTATTAAATCTTTCAATAGATTTTATTGTGACATAGTAATTGAGGACAAATCAATTTTTAATGCTGACCAAATTTCTCTTCTCATATGGAAAGTGATTTTAATGCACTGTAAGTTGCATTATCATTTTCTATCCTAATAATTCTGTAGATTTGATAATTTAGAAGTCTCTAATGTCATTCACTCTCTTTACTGAAATACCACCTGTCCGTATTCTCCCTGTTCCACATTAAATAGCACAAAAATCCCAGTCATAAAGCATTTTAATGTCTTGTTGAACATTTAACCTGTCTAGAAACTGGGAAGTAAAATGGGTTTATTTGCAGATGTTCTGCATAGAACTGGTTTTTAAACCTGGGGCAATCTTTATGTTTTATTTTTTGTGTTTTGTTAAACATAATTCTTACATTCAGAAGAGTACTTTGCATAATTTCCCACTCTTGATGTAGGTTTAAAAAATTTTTTTAACTGATTTTTTTCCTGCCTTCGAAATATCATACCAAAATGTACTATTTTCCATTCTAAATGGAAACTATTTCGTTATTCTTGAGATGGTCCTACAGTGTGATAGAGAACTCTCTTGATGTACAACAGTATTTCATGTTATCTTCTGTATATTTTACTGAACTAAAATATTCTAGATGCTTTTCCATAGAAAATATCATTCACTTGAACGAAAGTGGCAAGGAAGTTTGAATAAATTCTTTTAATTAAGGTTCCTTTTGCTAAAAAACCATTTCCTTTTTTTTTAATTTTCTTTTTAACATTTATTCATTTTTGAGAGAGAGAGAGAGAGAGAGAGAGAGAGAGAGAGCATGAGCAGGAGAGGGGCAGAGAGAGCAAGAGACACAGAATCCAAAGACAGGCTCCAGGCTCCGAGCTAGCTGTCAGCACAGAGCCCGACGTGGGGCTCGAACTCACGAGCCATGAGGTCATGACCTGAACCGGACACTTAATCGACTGAACCCCCCAGGCACCCCTCCATTTTTTCTCCTTAACTCTTCTCCACACACCTCCCTTCCCTCCCCCACAAAGCTCTGGATGGAAAACACCGGAGGCGGGTGTCCTGTGGCAGACAGACCTCCCCTGGCCTCCGCCCTGCCCACCGCCACCTGGGTGTAGTGAGGAAACGTCCCATGTTCAAGTTCCTCCAGGAGAACTTTCTTGTCCTGCCCCACCAGTGCTCAGCCTGAGCCCAGTCCACACATACAACTGAATTTTAAGAGTCTCATGCTCTACCGACTGAGCTAGCCGGGCAGTTTACAACTGAATTTTAAACCGGCACCAAGAAACTCCTGTTAGAAAGTGAAAAGGACAGGAGTTCACATGGTGAATGTTCCAGATCCAGGCGCCAGCGCTTAGAGAGCGTTGTCTTTCCCTCGTTTGCTCCTTCTAGCTTAGCGGTGAAGCCCATGAGGGGACTCAAGTCCTGTCCCCACCACTTGCCAGGTGTGTGACTGGGAGCAAGTTACCCAGCCTTCCTGCGCCCCAGTCTGCTTCTCAGAAGGACAGCGGTGATAGCAGGACGTTTGGGAACTTAAGGCAGTGGCATATGTAATGCCCTTGCCCTGCTGTTTCTTTACTCATCGTGGGCCATTCACCTCCCGACCTGGGTTCCCCTTCGCTTCCTTTCTTGTCCAGGAATCCGGTGTCGCCTGAATGTTGCCTTAGCCCTCTAGCCACCTTTCCCACCTCCTGCCAGCACAGGTCACCGCGCTTTCTCCCTGAATTGTCATGTCACGTCACCACTGCACGGTCCTTTTCACGTGTCAGGGGCAAAGACAGCAGTCAGATCCCACTTTAAAACAGTTTGTATTCTTCATATTTTATGGCATAAAGCTCTGTTTCTGGTTGATAAGTATGACCTGAGTCCTCCTTCATTCCATCCTTGAGGCCGTGGTAGGACGAGGGTTTGAAAAATGGTATCCAGTCCCCGGCACACTTGTGTCCAGCCGCCAGGATACGAGGTGTTAAACCCAAGTTCAGTTTGCATTTCTCATCTTAAGGAGCAGAATGAATCGTGATTGTTCTTTGTGCCCACGCCTCTCAGATTGTTGGGGGAGGGGTGCCCCCTGCAGGGAGCAGACCCTGACCCTGAACTAAGGTCATTCTTTTCTGATGTCTGTCTCAGAAATGGGTCACACTGCGGACCTGGGATTTGAATTGCAGCTGGAACTTGTAGGGTGAGGAAGGGACAGAGCCAAGACTGAGCAGGATGGCAGAGAGCAAGTTTTCTCTGGTGTCCATGCACCGTTGACCTTCTCCATCTGCTCACTATGCCCTAGCGACCTCGTACTGCCCTCTGGTTTCTTTTTAGAATCAAACCACCAGTCCCTCCCCACTTCCAGAATCACCAGTGATGTCCTTACATTCAAAATTGAAGTGAATGCTAGAATTTGGGGTAGTATGCGAAGGCACTCAGGGCAGTCGGTTCCCCTTTAAGTCACCCAGTTTAGACAAGTCTTTCTGCCTGAGCAGAGTTTCTAGGAAGAGCAGCCTTGACAGAACAGAAATGTAAATAATTCCTCCTTTCCCTCTGATTGAGGGATTGAGGCCACACCTACTTCTTTGACTCCAGAGAACTCCGGTGGTGGGGCTTTCTTACGTGTGGAGTCATGAACTTCTGAAAGAAAAGAAAGAAAAGAAAAATACTCAGGCCTTGCTTTTAACCGCTATTTATCACCGCATTCTCCCATTAGTAAACTGGGCAGTCTTCTGTCCCATTAGTGAAGTTTCTGGACCCTCAGTCTTCGGAGGAATAGGGAAGTGGCCGTAATGGGGTACGACATTGTTCAGGGCAGATAAAAGGGGGTTTAATTAACGTTCAAAGAAACAGATGTTACTCTGACCACTTGGTCTCTTGGGTCAGATGTTCCCGTGTGTGGTGAGACACGAGTGAAGGCAGTGGAAGCGACACTGGGATAACCTCCTCTTTCCTGTCAACCCCACACCCAAGTCCTAGGCCGCTTGGGGTGACTCCATACTAGGCACAACCTCGTCCTCCAGGTGCCAAACAGGCTGAGGGGCCGGTGGAGCTCAGCAGCTCGGCCCTCCCCTCGTCTGCTCGCTGCGTCGCAGGCGCAAGAAGTCCAGGGATGACCAGACCTCGCTTACAAACTTCCTATCCTGTTTAGTGCATTTTCTTCTTTTCAAACGAACCAAAATTAATACTTGGCTTAACTATATTAAAGGCAATACTAATTATGGTCATATAAATGAGCCATGTGTTCATTGTATTTGGTAAACAGATTGTCATTGGTGAAATCTATGCCAGGTAGGTTTTGAGTTCTGTTAAACTACAATGCTACACTCTGTTCATTTGGGCCAAGTTCACAAAAAAAAAAAAAAAATGGGAATTGCCCATTTACCTGGCAAATGAGAATTTGCCAACTTGCCTTTTGGAGGCTGAGTAGACCAAGAAATTAAAGGTCGAACATAAAGGAACAGAGTTCATACCGACAGTCCAACCGTCTGGTCCTCACTAATCCTATTTTCTTGTATCCTGGAAAATTCCAAGAAGCCAGCAGTCAGAGAGTATTGGCAAGCTAGTTCTTCTCTTCCTCATTTTGGCCTCATATTAAAATCTTGCTAAGATGTCCTAAAATATTTAATTTCAGCCCTGGCTCTTAGCTTCCTTCATTCATCTCTTGCCTTTAGTGATCTCTTGTCTCTCCCTGGTTTCTTAAGTATTCTTTCATAATGAGTCACAGATCTGAGGCTCAGCCACATGGCATTAGCTTTATGTGGGGAAAGTTGATCATCCATGAGAGTCCATGGAAGGCAGAATTTTAAAACCTACAGAAAGATCTTTTAATCCTATGACCCAGATTAGGCCTCGGTCCTTCTAGGAAATTCCAACATTCCTGATATTTCTTCCTAAGATTCTTTTTTAAAAAACTTCCATCCACATATTAAATACAACCCAACTTGAAACTGATGTTTCAGGAGATTGTCCTATGCAGCCCTTCCCTAACTTGGGCAGTCTTGTGTCTGGATGATAGATGGAAGAGCTGTATCATATCCATACGTGGAGGCGGCCCCGAGGGAAAGACTGTCCAGGCTTTCACTCTTCAGTCTCCTGTTTTTAAAAGACCTTAGCAGTTCATTAACTGAATCTCAAAACCTGTTTGCCAAATTACGTGTCTATAAGATAAAGTACTTCTTTTGGTATCTGCTTGCGTTGCTTCCTCCCATGATTAGCCTGAACATTACAGTGGCGACTGAGAGATGTAGGTGTAAAAGGCCTACTTTTAAAGGGTATGTGATTGCATATGAAGACAACACACTGGCCTGCAGGGTTCCCGTGCCATGAGACCAGTTTTCACTGTTTGTAGGAAACCGTGGTTGTACATGAGTGCATGGAAGAGAGCGTGTAGTATGCGTTCCTGTAATTGTATCATGAGGAAGCAATCTGATTTCCCCTTCTCTGTTGAAAATAGAAAAACAGCCATCTGATTTCTGGGTAGCCTTTTGGGAAGAACAGTATCCCCATGATTTAGTATCATCATGAGCTTTATACAGTGCCGGCTTAGACCATGTGTTGTCCTTTGCTTACAAAGATGGCGTTGAGAGGCATTCTGACTTCCCTTTAGTGTAGTGCAGTATATTCACTTTGAGCCAGTCAGGCATTTTTTTCCTGGATTCAGCACACACCCGACTCTGCTCTAGAAGCATAGGGATAGCCAGAAAATGAAGGATTCTCCATGTTAAACATTCTAGCACTTTCCACATGGTGTAGTACTATACTTTGTACAGTGGGAACTCCTGAGATCAATCGGCTGGAGAAGTAGATGGCAAAATGCTTATCGTCTTGGTACAAAAAAATCCATAATTTCCTACTCCCCATGTCAGAGGTGACAGGTGCCATAAGAAACATTTTGGTTAAGTATTGCAGCATTTCAGAATCCTTATGAAGGATTTTTAAATTGATAGGTTTTATTGTGATAAGCATATTACAGTATTTCTTGCCTTTAAGAATCTGAGTCTGATGGAAAAACCACACACATAAATAAATAATTATCATACGATTGGAAGAAGCACAATAATAAAAGGTATGGACTGTATATCATAGTATAAAGGAGAGATAGGTGACTGAACTAGGCGGCTGCAGAAAGACCTTTTGAAGGAAGGCTTTTCAGGAAGGTGCCTGAGTGGGGTCCTTGCCGACATGATATGGTCTGCAGCATGCAGGAGGAAGGTGTGCTAGTTACACACAGGGCAAAGAAATGAAAACTTGCTTGAGAACCTGCAGGCCTTCTAATCCAGGTTTGCTGTTAACTCTTTGGTATGCAGCATTCAAATCCATACCCACTTCCAGTTTCCTGGAAAGAAATAGTTGTTCTTGTTTAGCCATCTGCCAGAGTTAAAAATATACCACCGATAATCTGGAACATTGCTTCTTACCCTTCCAAGTTTTCTCTGGAATGTTTTGTAGTTCTTGTAGACACAGTTTATAAACTCCCTCCTCTAGGCCCCCATGCAAATACCATATGTCCTGCCTTTGGCCTCCCAAAAACCTCTGATACCGCACGAGGCCCACTGTTGAGGGTGTGGTGTCGTCCCCAGCTTATAGATCCCTGACCCTTGCGAACCGTCAGTAAATGTGAGGTTCACCTGAACACAAGAAATCGCCAGAGGTCGAGGTGGTTTATGGTTATGCTCTGCTGCTAGCACTTCACAGAGTTATGGAGGCTTGGGGAGGAACTCTGATGCAATTACTACCTACTTACTGTTATTGTGGTTTTTCCCTAATTACTGAATCTTTAATGTCAGAAAGGTGAAGGTCCCTTTTGACATAAGCCTGATATCTAGCCAGGACGGGCAGTATTGTTGAAGTAACTTTTTGTTTTCATTCATGAGCAGTAATTCCAAAGACCCAATTTAGCTCTTACCATTTGAGAGAATCATCTTTGAAAACAGAGTTTGGTGGGGAAAAGACCAGCTCGTTAAATATTTTATTAAATGCTGACTGGCACTAAATCAGAATTATTTGGATCCTTTTTGTTCTCCTGTTTCCTGTTGCTGCTTCCAACCCCCACAGGAAAGAAATCGCCGTCACTTGATGGAATGTCATCTCACGGGTCACTGCGCAGGGTCCAATGAAAAAGTGTTACTGTCATCTTAGCCCGAGTCTGAGCAACCGTTTCTCTGCTGTCCTATCCTCCAGTTTTTCCTGAAAATCTATGTACTTTCAGCCTATCAGAAAATATGTCTTTACCTGTATGTTGATATATTTTGTCTGTTACTACAGCGGTAGCCGTCGAGAGTCGTGTGTGAGTATTTGTAACGTGTAGTATTCTCCTTTCTTTGTTGAAGCGCCCTCCGTCCTGCACTCCAGCTAGCAAAGGCAGACGTGTAAGAAACCCACGCACCGTGTGTCCCCACCCCGCCCCACCCCGCCCGTCTCTTACGCTCTTTGCCTGTGGTTGCAGAACACGCTAACATCCTCGTGATGTATGACTCCCTCCTACTGCATGCCTCGTGCGCTGCTCCCGCTACTGCCTTTCTGTCTTTTCCTTTTTGTCTTTTTCTTTTCTTTTTTTTGGCTTTGGCCGTAAAGCTTTAGGAATGTTCCTATACATTGCAGTAACCAAATGACTCAAATTACAAGGTATCCTTTTCAATTTTATTAGTGAGGAAAGTGATCCTAAAGTACATTATCCAAATCAATCACCTACAGAGTAAGTGAGTTTCTCAATAAGAATCTGATATAAGCAGTGATGTAGAGATTTCCTAGAGACTTGAATTATGTAGGAAAAAACTTGATAATTCATATTATGCAGAATTCAAAAGAATTTGGGACAAGTTACAGATCTTACTGACTATAGTTTTATGTAAATCCATTTAGTGAAAATCTGTGGATTTTTCTTAATGTAGTTCAAAGCAGTGTCCCTAAATATCATATTTATAGATTTGAGGCAATAGTGTTAATAGTGAATTGTTTATATTCTAAGATAACTCCAAGATTTTTAAAAACATTGTGACATTCTGTGTTGATAACCAGCTATAAGCGTCATCCTGTGCCAAGGCTGGCTCAGGGTTTCTCAGGAATAAATGGGCTAAGCCACTACCTCTGTCCTGCAAGAGTCTGATATGCCCGGAGTGGGGGATGTATTTGTAGAAAGGTCTCAGTTTTCCTAAGCCAGCGTCTACCCCAACGTCATTATACACAACACACACTCTCTCTAGTTGAAGAGCAGTAGGCAGCTGATGTTTGCTCTGGTTTTCATATGTGATGTAAAAGAGTAACATTAAAAAGGAATATCTGTGGTAGATAGAAGTTTTTAAACTTGCACCTGTTGGGCTTCATAATCATTGGTATTGGTCAACACCTTAAATACAGAATTCTTGAAAATTCTTGGACTCGGGAAGAGCTAGATCATGGAATTCTCTGGTTTATGGAGAACATGGGAAATAGTAGGGCAGCGCGATTAACCCTCCTAGAGCAAACAGTTGTTTAGTAGTGAATAAGTTCAGATACCAGTGGTGTGGCCAATGTGACTTCTACTCATACTTCATCGAGCAATGAAGTTTTTGAAGAGATTGCTGGTTCAACTGATTTTCTTATTATCTTGACATTTATGGAGCTAAAACTGTTGGGTGCTTGGATCTATCAGATTAATCTTAAGAGTATGTGTTAAGTGTATCATATAACCTCCAGAAAGGAAGACCAACCTGTTGTGTGCCCAATGATATTAGGTTCAAATCATCAGCCTGTGAATTGACTGAATGTTTAACTAGTTTTTCTTTAATACGGTTATAATTCAGAGAGATTTTATTTTGCTGCTTAAATACAGATTATATCTCACTTGCCTTGCAGACTTCTAGGGGCCCTGACCCAGAACACTTCTGTGAATCTTGGAATAGGGAGAGATTTTTGAGGGAAATAGCTGTTACAGGGTTCCTATTATTCAGTCTGTGTCTTCATCCTAGAGGATGTAAGTAAGCTGCACTGACTAGAGCCTATACTGACTAGTTCTGTGTGATTTTTTAAATGCAGAGGTGACAGGCTTAATAGTCGCTTCCCAGGCTTTCTCCAGTTTTTCCGTGGTTATGTATCTGGAAAATTAAAAAACCACCTCTGAAAAGTGGTGATGTCTAGTCTGGAGCCATTCACCAGACCCATAGAAACATCATGACGGCACAGTGAGGGGCCCAGTGGTCCTGGGAAACAGCGGCGTGTTACCGAAGGGACACAGATCGTTACCATTCCTCACAGTGGCCTTGAATTCCAACAGTGACGTACAATTTTGTTACAGCCTGTGTTTTTAGACAAGCAATATGTAATACTTCTATAAATTTAAAATTCTTTTGACTGTTAAATGTCGTAAGAGTGAGGTATTACAATTTAAGGTTTACTGGACTTTTATTTCCAGTGTGCTAGAAAACCCCATTTTTTATAAGTGGTGTTATTCAGTTAAGCCTAGTATAAGAAAGATTTGTTACTAGTACTGTTACTAATGCCTGAACATACATGGTTATGGAAAGGTCCACAGTGTTTCCATTAAGAGAAGCATTACATTTTAGAGTATTCCTTCAGAGTTTAGAACAGACTTTCAAGAGCTAACATGTAGCTGAACTTTCTGTTTTCTGAAAACATTTGTAAAGTCTCCAGAGTAGCTATTCAAATCAATGTATTGAAAATAATGAGTAATTTTCATAGAGTACCACGTTACAGTGTTTGTAATTAGGAAGGTTCACTTACTAGTCATAACCTTCAGTAACTTACTATTTGCTTTAGGATGATAAAATATTTTTGTTTCCCATGATATAGTATTTCCATAATACTATTTTTATCATAAGTTCAATTAACAAATATAATCACATCACTGAAGTTTGAGGTTATAAAGTGTTTCTGAATACAGAAAATTGGATTAGTTGGCCACTTTGTTTCCAAAATCTTTCTAGCTAAAGGATGAAGAAAAATGATGATAATTGGGTTTTTCTGTTAACTTAAGAGTTTTATAATACCAGCGCTAAACAAAATGTTAGATGTAAGCTATTTTTTTTAAATCTGAATCAAATCCATAGCAAATCTTGGTGTCTTTTAAGTTTAAAACCAGGTTTCTTATGAGAATGTTTTGCTTTTTGTATCTGTTCAAATCTGTAATTATTTTTGGAGTAGAAAAGGCCCATTGATACATAGTCAAGATGAGTTGGTTTAGTTGTTTTTATTATTTATCAGAAAACCATCCTGCGTAATTTGAGGACTTCAACTAAAAAAACAGATCTGATCCTAAGCGGGAGAAAAAAACTTCGCTGTTTTACTGCACTGCTCTAAAAATAGATTTTGTCGATCAAATGTAGAGAAATCCTAATCGATTCAGGAAACATTATGGACTTTTTTTTTTTTAATAATGGACTTATTTTTTTATTTTTGAGAGAGAATGCAAGCAGGGGAGGAACAGAGAGAGAGAGGGAGGCACAGAATCCGAAACAGGCTCCAGGCTCTGAGCTGTCAGCACAGAGCCTGATGCAGGGCTCGAATTCATGAACCACAAGAGCATTACCTGAGCCAAAGTCAGATGCTCAACCAACTGAGCCTCCCAGGCTTCCCCATTATGGACTTTCTACATGGCAGTGTTACATATTGTGGACGATACTCATTGTTTTCTTTTTTTTTCCCCCAAACAGCCGAGTAATAGGTGGAAATGACATTGGAGAATACTGGATGTTTCTGTTACTTGTTCATCAAAACAACTCCTGGAAGTATATTTACTTAGAAAAGAGAATTAGTTACTGGGAAAAAAAAAAAACAAAAAAATCACATTTATACAAAGATAGTCCTCTTTTTTTTTTTTTTTTTTTTTTGGAGACTGTAGCTTAGAAATATTGAGTGAATTGCTTATACTATTCAGTTAAGAATTATTTCCAAGATCTTTCTCCAGATAATATCAGAAGGTGCTGTCCAGTCAACATAGCTATTTATTGTTTTTCACCATCTTCTCCTTTTTATCATTCCTTCTGCCCATAAACCTAATTGTTGAATTATGATATCTCTGCTCTTGGTGTGTATCATATTTATCAGCTTTTCCTGCATTATTAATTCAAGTCATTGCTTACATTGCATGCTATCCAGTTTTTCAAAACAGAGACTTTAACTTCCATGGTTTAAGTATATTATTAATGATTGTGTTATAACCATGATAATGGCTCAGAAGATAACAGAATTGATATGCTGATAATCAGTTGCTTTGCCACCATGTTTTATCTGAATCATTGCCAGTTAATTATCAAATTAATTTTAGGCTTTCTGCAAAGTCAGCCTTACAGTTATTGAGTATTCTGAACATTTAGTTAAAATTAATTGCTTTTTAGTGGATAGAATCATTAACTATAAATGTATTGGTATAAATGTATTGGTAGTTATAGATAAAAATAGCATCTCAAGAAGCCATACCTATTGTTAATAATGAACACTTTGATATAAAAAAATACATTACTATTAAACCTCTTTTGAGATTACTGGCAGTAATCCAGAAAGGAAATGAAATACATAAATCTATTCATCTAATTGGAATTTGCTTCAATAGCTTTTAGAAGATCTGGGAAATAACTTTTGTAGTTTAATATTCAAAACGTTATTGCTGTGAGTTTATTCATCTGTACCAAACCTTGTTCCTTATCTTTCCTAAGAAGCACACTTATGAAAAAGTATAAGTGGTAATTCTTAAGCTTCACTTATACATTCCTGTTTTTTAAAAAATAAAAGGATCATCAAATAGTATAGTAGTTCAACTTTTTAAATATACTTAATGTCATCTCAAAATATTACTCAAATATTTTTACTTATTTTAAATTTTTTAAAATAAGAACTCCCTTGATTTTGTTTAATCCCTGGAATTTATTTTTATTTTAAGAGCATATATATCTGCAAAAAGCAGGTATGGCAATTTTCATTATTCTACACTATTAGAATTGGTATTTCCCCTTTTGAATAACCAGTTTTTACCTTGTGCAGCTGAGAAAATAATTTTAAAATCTCTTCTCATTCCTGTTGTTTTCTTTTTTACCTATAAGTAAAAATTGTGAGGAGACAGACTTTTTATAAGTGACAGTAATTCTAACGAGGGGCCAAGAGGTACATACTTAAAGCCTCAAGCATTCCATCGGAGCCACTTACTTCTGTCATCACAGATGAAACTCTGAAAGCATCATTTTCCCTTTGTTCAGTGTCACACTGTCATAATGTCACGTTTTCACAGGGTCGTGAAACATGATGGTAAGTGTTTCAAGGACTGACTCGGCCGGAGGCAGGGGGATCGATTTTTAGGTGTGAGGGATTCTGTGACATACACCTCCCCCTGGGCCCGTATGAGAGAATGTGAGGTACCCCCGACCCCCAGGGCACATACGACAGAATGGCTGAAGGCAGTGGGCTCTGATCCCAGCACAGGAAAGTGTGGGTCCCCAGGCCTCCTGCTACAGGGGCCCCCGGCTTGTTCTTCCAATCACACTTTGGTGTGACAGCTCAGAAACTTCAGTTTTCTTAAGATGACCCGGTTTTTGTTTTTTTTTTTACACTTAGCAAAGCCTCTTCTCGGACACTAAAACTTTAAGAGAGGGGCAGGCACCTGGGTGCCTCACGCGGTTAAACGTCCAGCTCTTCAGCTCCGGTCCTGATCTCATGATTACGTGAGTTTGAGCCCCGCCTCAGGCTCCGCGCACCAGGACTGCTTTACTTATCCATTCTGTTTTCATTGAACCCCTTCCCCCCTGGGCTCTTATTCAGCTTGCAATTGTATAATCTTATGGAAACTAAGGAGGAGGAGATTTTCACAAAGTAGGACCTTCTGTCTTATTTCCAGCCCAGGTTTATAGTCCAGATCAGTGATTTAAAAGGAATACCTTCTCCATGACCGTCCCTGAGTAAATTTGTGAACTGGCCAGAAGTTGTCTACAAGTGTCATTTTCTTCTTTCTTTTGCTCTCCTCTTCCTGGTCAAAGTTCACCGTAAGGAGAAAAAGAGAATATGACTCAGGCTCCATTTTCATTAAGGCCTGGAGTACCTTTACTGTGGAGATGCCTCTGGTACAACAGAAAGAACTCTGACTTTGAAGGCGAGGGGTGAGGTTCAGGCCTGGGGTTCCCTCTTCAGAAGACGTACTAGCTTTCTGCCATTGGCTGCATCACACCCTGTGAGCTGGTGTATGGCTGGATGCCTCCATCTGAGTGGCCCAGTTTTTAAACTATTGGAACACTTTCCTAGCTGAGAAGCACATATTTACAGTCTTGAAGCTGATTATTCTTTTTTTTTTCCAAATGTTTTTTATTTATTTTTGAGAGACAGAGACAGTGTTAGCAGGGGAAGGTCAGAGAGAGAGGGAGACACAGAATCTGAAGCAGGTTCCAGGCTCTGAGCTAGCTGTCAGTACAGAGCCTGATACAGGGCTCGAACCTACAAACTGTGAGATCATGACCTGAGCCGAAGCTGGACACTTAACTGACTGAGCCTCCCAGGTGCCCTGATTGTTCTTTTTATTGATTGGCAGCTTCTGGTCTAAGCATTGTCCTTGCTGTACAACGCCTTGGAAACCAATTCCCTAACCTCTTTTCCAAACTGCTTTCATTGCCTTTCCCTTGAAACATGCAATCCTGGTAAATCTGAAAATAGCCCAACAGAACCAGTCATTGATCAGTAATGCCCCGTGAGATCTTTCATGCTCCATTTTAACCCAAAGCCTTTTGAGTCTCCAAAAATACTTGGCTTAAAGGAGTATAAGTGCTGGCATTTCTACTGGCGCAGAATAAGGCAGCATCACCTGCGGTGACAGACACAAAGCTGATAAATGAGGTTCCTTTTCCTGCAAGGAATGCCCAAGAGAGGACCAGATTTCATTCTTACAGAGGGCAGAATTATCTCGAATCTGCAGGCCGTGCCTCTGTTACGTCCTCTGGACTTGTTCACGTGTAAGATTTACTTTGTGAGACACGAATATTTCATGGGGACACAGTAGAGAACATAGAGTAGAGACCAGTGCGCAGAGTGAGAGGCCAGCAGTGAAGATGGGAGCAGCTGGGCATCTGCTGCTGCCTTTCCCTCTGTTCACAGTAAGGGGGGCGGTCCGCCTTCTGTGGAGTGATGCGTCCTTGAGGCGAATTTTCAGGCTGAAGTTCATTGTTCTCTCTTCCCCCGAGAAATGTTACCATGATCATGCCTTACAGATCATGCCTTGCAGCTAGGAGCTGCACACTGTTTGAAAGTGATTTCTTGCGTTTTTGTGTTTGACTTATCTTCCTAGACCTATCCCGTTGAGAACACACATGTATGGAATGCGAACGTCAAGGTTTACAGCCAGTCAAGGTCCACATCTCCTTCCACATCTAGTGAAACCGAGCCAGTGAAGGTGCTTCACCGGAGCAGTCTTGCCCCCCAGCCTTTCCCTTGTTGTCAGGAAAGAGGGACTCAGAAACAAGTGAAATCTGACTCCTCCTTGGAGCAAATATTCTCTGTGCTAAGTCACAATCTGTTGGATTAAGTGCATTATTATAATGTAAATAGGACTGTAAAACAAAAGCAGAAAACTGTCCTTCCAGGTTCAACCTAAAACAGACAAATATTTATTAAATAATAAAGGTAGTCTTTACACTAAGTAAAGGACTCTCAAACGGAGGGCAGAGTTCTCTAAATTTCGGAATTATCAGATGGGAACCTCGGAGGCACCTGGCAGTATCAGTGGCCGTTCTCGTATTTTAATTCTTACGATCTAACAAGATATGTGTAACTGCCGCTTCAGAAGTAGAGTTTAAGATGGAACTTGCCAGTGCCAACCACTGAGCCGTGGATTCTGGCTGTGTATTAAGTCAGCAGTAGGCAGTCAGCTAAAGCCTGCCTTTCAGTAGAACAAAACCAGTGGTTAATGTTTTAAGCAGCCAGCTGGCCAGTTTTCTCAGCAGAGGTCATTTCCCAACGAGCTGCAAGGCCGTTGTGCCTCCATTGGTGAAGTTTGGGCTGTCCGCTCTGTGTGTGGCTCTGCCGTCGCTCCTTTGCTCCCCATGTCCTCCTGGAGACACGTGTCTAGCATTCAGTAGAAGCAGACAGTCCACGTGGGAAAGCTGTCTGAAATGAAGTGGGAGCTGTAGTTTGAGTCTGAGTTGGTTTTTTCCAACCCTGTGGAAGACGACCTCAAACTGCTTAAGTGGATGACACTCTGCCTTTTTTTTTAAAAATGACTTTTGATTTTATATATTCCGACTGTTGAAAAGTTCAAGCATAAAGAGAATAAGAAACACCCCTGTAACCATCACCACAGGTGTAGCAGATGTGGACATTTTGCCCTGCTCTTTTCCGATTTCTATTCAAAGGAAGAAAATATTCCAGGCGGTTGAAACACCCTCCCTACCCTTTCTCCTTTCTCAGACACATCTAAAGACCCTGACATTGACATACTTCCTCTTCATTGGTTTTGTGTTTTACTTCATTTGTATCCAGAAACCACACATGAAAACATTTGCTTTATGTTTGTGTTTTACACAAAGGCTATCTGTATCTCCCTGTAACCACTTTCATTCAACATGATGCTTTTGAACTTTACTCCTGCAGATAACGTGTCCATTTAGTCCACTCATTATAACCGTAACGTCATATTTCATTGTATGAATAGACTGCAACCATTTATGCATTCTCCTGTTGTTAGCAATTTAGGATATTTAATAATATCCTATTACTTGGATATCTATTTCCAGTTTGTGTTATCACAGTCACTGCTCAAAGTGAACATTCAGGTAGTTGTCTGCTTTTGCAAATGGGCGTATGTTTAGCATATGTACCTGGAAGTTGAATTATTGGATTGTGTGGTATATGCACTTTCAACTTTAACTAAATTTTGCCAAATTATGTTCCATGGTGGTTGAACCAGTTTTCACTCCCACCAGCCATGTGTGAAAGTTCCCTTTTTCCCACATCCTCACTAACCCTTGGTAGTGTCAGACATTAACTTTTGCCTATTTGATGGGTATGGAGTGGCATTTTTATTCTTAATTTACATTTCTCTGACCTTAAGTGTTAATTCACCATCATTTTATATGTTTATTGACCACTGGTGATTTGCTCTTTGTGTCTCCTGTCTATTTTTCTATTGAATTGTTTCTTCCTTTGGTTTTGTACCTGTTCTTTATGTAATCTGGATACTAATCCTTAGCGGCTTATATGCACTGCAAATTCTTCCTTCCTGTCTGTGGCTTATTTGAAAATTTTATCTAGTATCTTTTTGACTTGCAACAGTGTTTACTTTAAAGTAGTCTTATATATATCCATCTTTTCCTCTATGACTCCTGTTTGTTTATGCATTTCTAAAGCAATTCTGCCCTGTGCAGCATTTATAAAAGTTTCCTTCCATATTTTTTCTAAAAGTTTAAAATTTTTTATTTTACATGTTTAGGACCTTAAACTGAGATTGATTGTTAACAAATTATGTGAAACGAGGTTCTGTTTTTCTCACGGGCACCTGGGTGGCTCAGTCAGTTAAGTATCCTATTCTTGATTTTGGCTCAGGTCATACATGATCTCATGGTTTGTGAGATCGAGCCCTGCATCTGATTCTGCACTGACAGCACAGAGCCTGCTTGGGCTTCTCTCTCTCCCTCTCTCTGCCGCTTCCCCACTTGTTCATGTTCTGTCTCCTCTCTGTCTCAAAATAAACTTTAAATAAATAACTGAATCTATTTTTCTAATATGAACAACTAACTCTTTTATATTGTCCCCATTGATTGTAAAACTCTCTCTGCTTTATATAAACAGATCCGTTTGGGGGTTCTTCTCTTCTGTTGTTCTTTGGGATTTTGATTTTTGGAGGGGGGTTTATCCTCGCACCAGCATCACATTGTCTTAATCACTGTAACCCTGAAGTAATACACCTAGTATGGTCAGCCACTCCGACCCACCTTATTCTTCTTCCTTTTCTTTTTTGACTCTTTACTTTTACATATGACTTTTACAGTCAGCTTGCCACATTCCATTTGGGGCTTTTGATTGTCATTGCGTTGAATTTGTAGATTTATCTGAGGAGAATTGACATCTTTGTGATTGGGTCTTTCCATCTTTTAACATGATATACATATCATTTAGATATTCTTTTATATCCATCAGTAAAGTTTCATTATTTTCTTCATTAGTTGACTTATTATTGCTTGTTAGATTTGTTCCTAGATGTAGGGACCTTAAAGATTTTGTTGCTAACTGTGAATGCGATCTCTTTAAATATGTATTCTTTTTTGGCACTGCTTGTGTTCATGAACTCTGTTAATCTTGTCCCCACCCTTCTCTCCTTTTTGTTCACAACCCCATTTGGACTTTCTGTATAAATTCTAATGTCAAGTTCATTTCCTATTGTTTTTTATTAACTTTTATATAGGTATTTAGTGTTCTTTTCTTTTATTTGTAATAAGATTTTACCTTTTTAAACATGAATTCATAAATAGGGTTCAAAACTTTTTCAAGCTACTTAAAGGTAAATTAAATTTAAATTAAAGCTTACCTCACAATTAAGCAGAAAATTCTGAGAAACTCAATTCCATTCTAAGGTTATAAGGCATATAAAATATTCTGTTTAGATAGTAACAACGACAGAGAGAGACTATCGATTTTTCTCTTAATGTTTTAGAATATTCTGTAACTTTATTCAAAGCTAGCTTTTTCCTCTTGTCTGCTTGCGTAGCATCCTAAAGTGGAGTAATTCTTCGTGCCCCCACCTTTTTTTTTTAATACTTTGCTATTTGGGTGATGTTTCTTTTCCAGTAAAGTCACTGGTTCCTTTCATTAAAAGAAATATCTTACACTAATACCCTATATAATAAAATAGGACTTTTAACTTTTAAATATATATGTTAAGGTCTGAATTCCAGTAATATTAGTCTGGTTACCTTCTTTGGAAATTGATTTCTGCTCAAAATCCTGTTAATTAGTCTCTCTCTCGCTCACTCTTTCTTTCTCCTTCTACGCACATGTGCACGCGCACACACACACACACACACACACTCGCTGAATTGTGTTCCATTGTGTATGTAACATACATTCTGTATATAGAAGTTAGTAGTTAAAAGACTTTAAATATTTTGCTTATAAGTCCTGCTTTTAAAAACTCAAGCTTTTAAGAATTACTGGAGCATTTTCAGATGAGCTTGAAAATTAATATCCTCATTTTTATGTAGACTACATGCTGTGCTGTTTTTGTTTTCTTCTGTGGGTGCTCTTTTCTAAATCATTTCTTTTTAAATCTCCAGACAAATATTTTTTTTTTGCTAATTGAGCACTTATTTCATTTGTAGACATTGCAGGCTGAAATTTAAATTATCAACACTATGAGAATTTTAGCTTCGTTGAGACATTTTTGCTTTATTGATGTTTTGCTTGGCTTTCTTTACTTTGATTTCTTTTTAGAGATGTGTGAAATAGATGGAGTGTTTCATGATCTTTATTTCCTCTTTTGCCCCCGGATTCAGCCTGTAGACAGCACTCCACTTCCTGTTCACACACCCACCTTAAGGAAGAAGGGATGTCCTGGCTCAACGGGCCTTCCAGCTAAGGTACTCAGCCTCGATACCTGCATGACGTATTCTGGGGGAAATAATGGGTTTCTTCTGCGTTTTGTGTTTGTTCATTTGTCCTACTGGTTTCCTCACAATAACAAACATAAAAGCTTGAAAAGAAAAGAAACCGTATACGAATGGAAATAATCACCACCGGGAAAGGTAGGAAGAGTGTTGCAGAACTTGTTTTCTTTTTATTCCACCTTTTCTCACTCATTTTACAATTTTAATCTAAATGAAAAGTGATAGAAGTCAAAAAGGGGAGGGCTGGACTGGAGTGCATGATTTGGTCGGTTTTATTTATTTTGCAATAAAGCCTGACAAGTGGAATTTTGTGCCTTTCCTTTTTTAGAATTTCTGAGTTTTTGAAAGATTTCTGTTTCTGAAGTATATTCTCCTTTTTTAGTTTATGCTGTTAAAGTTTTTTTCAAATCCATTTTGGGCACTAACAAACTGAAGGGGAAATAACTGATGAAACATTTTTTTCAAAATCCCAAACCATTTTTATTATTAATTGTTCTCATTGTAAAATATAAAACCTGGAATATGTAGTAGGGGAGAAACGGACAACTTAAATATGCCACACACACAGCATTCGCTTGCACTCAAATGCATTTTTGATCAAGGAGAAAGACTGATCTTCAGAAGAACGCTGGGTTGTGTTTTGCTAGTTCTTTGGGGTTCACACTTCCTTTTTAATATGCAGTCTCATTTAAAAATTGTTTTTAATATTTATTTTTGAGAGAGATGGAGGGGCGCCTGGGTGGCTCAGTTGGTTAAGCCTCCCACTTTGGCTCAGGTCAGATCTCACGTTTGTGGGTTCGAGCCCCGTGTCAGGCTCTGTGCTGACAGCTAGCTCAGAGCCTGGAGCCTGCTTCAGATTCTGTGTCTCCCTCTCTCTCTGACCCTCCCCCTCTCGTGCTCTGTTTCTTCTGTATCAAAAATAAATAAAACATTAAAAAAATTAAAAAAAAAAAAAAGGGAGACGGAGCATGAGAGGGGGAGGGGCAGAGAGTGAGGGAGACACAGACTTCAAAGCAGGCTCTGGGCTCTAGCCCAACGCAGGGCTTGAACTCATGAACTGAGATCACGACCTGAGCCTAAGTTGGATGCCTAACTAACTGAGCCCCCAGGTACCCTTCTAAGTATTTTCTTTTAATATCTACTATTAAAGTTAGAAACACAATTAACAAACAAAGTAAATGTATAATTGAACCATAATTCAAGAATGTTTGGGGTTCTAGAAAACAGATTGGCATTTGTTACTTTATCTGGCATAGTTAGTTCATGTAGGTAATACAACAAATGGAAATTTCTGATAAATGAGATTTTTGCTTCTATACTTGCTCTCTCTTTGTGATCTCCTTGCTTCCATCTTCACAAATTGAACATCTTTCAGTCTGTTACTATAAGGAGCAGTGCTTAAAGTACACACTGTAAAGATAACATTAAGTTGAGGTCACTCATGAAAGAATCTAAGGTTGAAGTTGACAAACTACCGAGACAGGGGAATGTTTAGTGAACAATTCAGGTGAATTACTATTTTTTCATTCTATTTGATGTAACTATGACTGAAGTATTGATCATGGTAGAACATGAAGATTTCATTGCTTATCTCAAGTTCCTACCAAGAAATTCTAGTAGTTGGAAAACTTAAATGACCTCCCTCCCCAGAATGTAAAACTTGGATGAACCAGAGAATGAGACAAGTTGATGAATCTGAAAAGCTAATGAGATACTCAGAAGTATAACTGGTATAAAAGAAAAACAATCTGCATAACGTAACGCTAGATAAAACAAATTTTGAGACCATAATATGAATTTAAAATAAATAGGCACAATGCATATCTCAAAGAGGTTAATAATTTTTTAAAAAGGAAGTACATTGGTAACATGAAGCGGGATAAGACAGCTCTGAAGAAAAATAATTTGCAAGTGCTTGCGTGAAAATACAACTACTGACATGAAGTCCTCAGCAGGGAGCCTTAGTGGAGGGAAGAGACTGGATATAGCAGAAGACTGGCTAGCGAGGTGGAAGATGAGAGGGATCATGTAGGACAATACGTGACAAATAGCTTCAGCGTCTCTGTGATAGGACTTTTCAAGGAGAAAGTAAAAAATAGAGAGTTAGAAGTACTGGAAGAAATATAAATCACCTAAGATTTTCCAGTAATGGCAGATGAAAAACCTCATATCGAAATACATCATTATGTGCTAAAGAGAAGATTTTTTTAAAACTCACACTTAGACACTTATAGTAAAATTTAAGGATACCCTAGATCAAAAGAAAATTCTAAAAAACTTTCAGAGAGAGCAAATTGTAAAGGAAAATGAACTCGATATCAGACTTCTCAATAGCAACATTAAATGCAAGCAAATAATTAAGGTATCTGTTCAAAGTGTTGAAGGAAAAGAACAGTGAGCTCTAAACTCTTAACCCAGAGATAATATCATGTAATTATGAGGGGAAGTTAAAAATGTATTATGTGTACAAGAACTTAGTAAGTTTATTATCGAAAAAAAAAAACCTTTTTGAAAACACTTTTGTATACATTAAAAACAAACTACTGGAAAGGAAATTAAGTAAATAATCCTGTTTACAATTGCATGGAAAAGAATTACAAACCTAGGAATAAACTTAATGGGGGAGGTAGATCTGTTCACTGAGAACTATTGGACATTAAGGAAAAAAATTAAAAAGACACCAATAAATGGAAAAATATTCTGTGTTCATGGATCAGAGGAATTAATGTGGTTAAAGTGTCTTTAGTACATGAAGAAATCTATTGATTCAATACAATGCAATTCCAACAGTATTTTTCACGGAAATAAAACAGTGCTACAGTTTGTATGGAACCACAAAAGACCCCTGAATAACCAAACAATCTTGAGAAAGAAAAGACTGGAAGTATCATCCTTCCTGATTTCAGACTGTGTTACAAAACCATAGTAACCAAAATGGTATGGTACTAGCGTGAAAACAGAAACAGATCAGTGGAATAGGATAGAGAGCTCAGAAATAAATATGTATATGCCTGTTTATTGAACATACATATGATCAATTAATTTATGACAAAGGCACCAAAAATAGACAATGGGGAAAGAATCATCTCTTTAGGAAATGATACTGGGAAAACTGGACAGTTACATCAAAAGAATGAAACTGGACCACTTTCTTACACCATACACAAAAATCAATTCAAAATGGATTAAAAACTTGAACATAAGACCTGAAACCATGAAACTCCTAGAAGAAAACAATCTCCCTGAGGGTTGGGCTTAGCAGTGATTTTTTGGATTCAATACCAAAAGCAAAGACAATGAAACAAAAGCAAGTCAGTAAGTGGAACTGCATCAAACTAAAAAACTTCTTTGCCCAGCAAAGAAAACCATGACCAACATGAAAAGAGAACCTAGAGAAAGAGAGGCAATATTTGTAAATAATGCATCTGGTAAGGGGTTGATACCCTTAATACAAGAGAATTCCTACAACCCAATAGCAAAAACCAAAAACATAATCCAGTTGAAAGATGGGCAGAGGACCTGAATCGACATTTTCCCAAAGCAGATACACAAATAAATGGCCAAAAGACACATAAAATGGTGTTCGACGTCACTAATCATCAAGGAAATACAAATCAAAATGACAGTGAGCTATCTCCTCATGCCTGTTAGGATGGCTATCATGCAAAAGACAAGAGATACCAGGAGTTGGTGAGGACACGGAGAAAAAGGAGCCCTTGTGCACTGTTAGTGGGAATGTAAATTGGTGGAAAACAGCATGGAGGTTCCTCATACAATTAAAAATAGAAGTACCATGCGGTCCGACAGTTCCATCTCAGGGTATTTGTCTGAAGTAAACAAAAGAGATACCTGCACCCGCATATTCAGTGCAGCATTATTTACAGGAGTCAAAACGTGAGGATAATCTAAGTGTCCATTGACAGATGAATGGATTAAATAAAATGTGTGCACGTGCACAGCAGAATATTACACAGCTGTAGGAAAAAGGAAAGTCTTATAATCTGTGACAACATGACATGGATGGCCTTCAGGGGCATTTTGCTAAGTGAAAAAAGTCTGAGAAACACAAATACTGTATGATCTCACTTACATATAGAATCTTAAAAATTTGAACTCAACAGAAATGGAGAACATACTGGTTGCCAGAGGTTAGGTTGGGAAATTCAGGAAATGGAAGAAGGAGGTCAAAAGGTACAGACTTCCAGTTTTAAGTAAGTTCTGGGGATGGATGGAAAGCATGGGACTGTAGTTAACAACATTGTATATTTGAAACTTGCTAAGAAAGTAGATCTTAAACATTCTTCTCACAAGAAAAAATAATTGCAACTCTATGAGGTGATGTGATGGATGTTAATGTATGGTCATCATTTTGCATTATATACATACACCGCGCCATTGTGGAACATACCTTAAATTGATCGTGTTTTGTCAGTCATATCTCAGTAAAACCGGAAGACAGAAAAGTAAGTATTCTTGGAGGAAGTACTCCATCAAAAAAAGGTATAAAGCCACAAGGCCACTGTGAGAGATTTGTGAAATAGGGTGCATAGGTATCTCAGGAACTTTGCTGTGGTCTGTAAGCACAAGGACCCTCGCCCAGCAAAAACCAAAGAGAAAGGAAATACAGATTCAGAGGAGTCCAGAATTACGCTCTAGACACACACAGTGGAGGTGAGTATAAGGATCAGATGAGGTGAACACAGGCTTTTGTCTCTCCTGGGGAAGCGCTGCAGAGACAGCATAGCATGGCAGTTACCATGGCAGGTTCCCAGCAGGACCTCCGCTCCATCACAGACTAGCTGAGTGGACTTGAGCAAGTTACGTACCTTTCCCTGCTTCATTTCCTCATCAGAAAGTGAGTACAATCAGAGTATCCATTTCACTGGATTCCTTGGAGTTTTAAAGAAGCTTAATATTCGTAAACACCTCAGAATAGCACCTGACTTAATAGTATCATGTAAATGTTTAAATAAATAATGGTAACTTGATGTGGAAAGTGAGCACAAGTGTGGATCTCAGCAAGTTGAAAGAAATAATCAGAAGACGAACATAGAATGTGTAATTGTCATACCTGCAGAATGAAATGAACAGAGGCAGAAAAGAGAAAAAGGAAGAGAGGAGAACATGGTGACCTGGTACTGATAACTGCAGAAGACCATCTCGAATCCTAGCGGCTTCAATTTGTTTTTATGATGCTCACAGTTTTGTGGGTACAGATTTGAGAAAGGCTGCCCTGGAAAGTTCGCACAGTCTGCCATGGAGGGTGGCCAGCTGTCAGCCAGGGTTGCAGGGCTGTGGAAGTTCACTGCTGCATGTCCAGGACTGCTCACTCTGGTGACGGGCCACTGATGCCCAAGATCTGCCCAGATGACAGACTCATCCTTCCTACGTGGCGGCTGTCTCCCCAGAGTGAGTGCACCACGAGAACCGGCCAGAAGCTGCGGGGCTAAAAGCAGAGGTGCGTGGAAGAGGGGAAAGTACAAGAAAGTGGAAGTCACACATATACATTATGATACAGAGTTTAAGGTGTAAAACATCAAGGGATATGAAAAAGGACATTGTATACTAACAAAGGACGTAATAGACAAGGTAATGATCATGAATGTGTATGGGCCTAACAGTTAAACCCCCAGCTATATGAAGCAAGAACTGAAAACTCAGAGGAGCGGCAGGTTAGAGATGGATTGGAGATTTTAATTCACACTCATCAGACCAGTAGTATAGTTGTGGAAATGCAGGGCAGAGGACGGAGGGTTAATACCTGCATGCACCAAGAGCTTTTTATAAACTAGGGGGTGGAGTATGTCCTAGGTAACTGGCCAAAAGCCAGGAATAAGAAGATGAAAAATCAGGGGCACCTGGGTGGCTCAGTAAGTTGAGCATCCCACTTCGGCTCAGGTCATGATCTCATGGTTCGATGGGCTCTGTGCTGTCCACTAGCTCAGAGCCTGGAGCCTGCTTCTGATTTTGTGTCTCTTTTTCTCTGCCTTTCCCCTGTTCACACTTTGTCTCTTTCTGTCTCTCAAAAATATATAAATGTAAAAGAAATTTTTAAAAAAGATGATGAAAAATCAAAATGACTGACACTGAAAAGGTGGTTGGGGTGCCTGGGTGACTCAGTCACTTAAGCCTCTGACTCTTGGTTTCGGCTCAGGTCACGATCTCACAGTTTCATGAGTTTGAGCCCCATGTTGGACTGACAGCTTGGAGCCTTCTTGGGATTCTCTCTTTCCCTCTCTCTCTGCCCCTGCCCCACTCATGCTGTCTCTGTCTCTTTCAAAACTAAATAAATAAATTTTTGAGAGAGAAAAAATAATTAAAGGATTAAAAAAAATGGTCAAACTTACTAGAAGTTGGGGAAAAGCAGTTTCAAGTGATGAGCTGTCATCTGTAGGATACTGTGATGCATGACAAGTGCCAGTGTGATTCAGTATCACCTTTTAAAATGCAATCTAAAAACATTTTGATGAAAAATACATGTCAGTGAGTCAGTAGAATCCAGTGAATGGAGGATTCTGGGAACTTGGTCACCATGGCAACATGGTTTTTAAATCTCTCTATAAAAACAGACCAACTGAATAGATATCGAAACTTAAAAAAAAAAGGTCCTGAACAATAGAGGAGAAGATTTTTACATGAACTCCAGAACTCAAACTGATGGGGAAAAAGCAGTCATCTATAAGACTCCCCATGGTGTTAAACATTGTGCGAGAAAAAACAGAGGAGGCAGAGGGATTCATGATAACCCCCAAGCCAGAAAACCACCAAGCACAAGCATCTCAAGAACAGAAGACACTGAGGTGAGTTTGCTCACAGCTGAGGGCAAAGGAGGCCAGACAAGGGGAAGATGGTCCAGTGCTATGGTTCTAAGTTCTTGACACCGGCTGGTCAGAACCTCCTTCCAGATCATAGCCCCAGACCAAAGAGGGCCAGTGGGGAATAGGTTCAGAATTGAGGCAGACAAGAAAGGAGAGAGAAGGTCCAGGCCATGAAGAAGAGGGGAGGAAGAGCTCAGAAAGCATGAGGTCATTTTTTAAAACTATTTTATGAAAGTGATAGAAAAGAGAGTCAAAGGTGTGGATCCAGAAGAATTACCCTGGCCTGCGCCTCCCTCACAGAAGTACAGAAAAAGTCATTTCATTTACAAGTGAGGATCTGAAAATGATCATAGTCCAATTTCACATGCACAAAATGAGACTGACAAGCAATGTATCTTAACAAAAAATGGAAGTGCGCCAGAAAGACCCATCTACCAAACCAGTGAGAACTACAATCAGTATTTCAGAAATTGAGGGAACAGTAGAAACTGTGAAATAAAAATTGGAAATCACAAACCTCAGGAATGAGTGCTGGAGAATGCAAGATTTGAAGAGAGATTACAGAAATCTGGGGAAAGAATTAGAAATTAAGATGAAATATTAGAAATACAAGCTGACCTATAAGGAATTTGGGAGTAAATAAACTCAACAGGTCACTTATGAGAAATAGAAGATGGAAAGGAGGTTTTTTAATCAAAAAATGAGGAAAAGAGGTGAAAAGGATTTGAGAAAAGTGATGGATAGAAAAAGGCAAAGAAGGACCAATGTTTATATAATAGGAGTCTGAAAGGTAACACCAAAGCCACAGAAAATACAAAAATCTATATTCAAGAAAATTTTCTAAAATAAAGCAGACTTGATTACCCTCTCTCTGTGTTATCTAACTAGAATTGAAATAAAGACTTGAAACAAAAAAATAAAATGAAGCAGACTTCAAACTCATAGAAGCACACACCATAACTGAGAAAATAACCCAGACAAAACAATACATTCTAATAAACTATTGGTCTTTGAAGAAAAAGAAAAATACCAGACACACAGGCAAAAAGTAGTAAGTCATTCAAGGAGGTAGAAAAATGAAATTTTCATCAGACTTTTCCATAGCAACCCTACACCAGAAAATAATCGGGTAACATTTAAGATACCCAAGGAAAGTGTGAGTCAAAGGTATTTCCCCTTTTGTCACTTTGTGTTTGACAGCTTTATTGAGGTATAATTGATAAATAAAAAAACTGCACATAGTTAATATAACAATTTAATGAGTTTGGACTGAGTTTGAGGATTTTAGATTTTTTAAGGGTAATAAAGCACCCCTCAAAAGTAAAAGCCACAGAATGTGCAAGAATTCAAGAAATTCTGTCCCCCTAAGCCCTTCCTGAGGGGTACTTAAGAGGACAAGCTTCACATCAACTAGGATGATAAGGCACCAGGTACCTTGAGGGGCAGAAGTAAAAAGAGGAGTCTAGAATGAATTGGAGAATTGGTTCAAAGTCCACTAAACCACCGTTAGAGCATCTTTCAAAATTTAACAGCTTACCCCCAGTTCAGCAGTATGTTCATTTTGTGGAATAAGCAAGCCAGAGACCACAGACTGAAGGACACCAGGCTCAGTGGTTGGTGAGAGAACGGAGGTATTGAAGTAGAAGTAGTGAAATCTTGCAAAGGTCTGCCAACTGAAGGTAAGACTCCAAAACCCATTCCTCCTCCTTAGCTCCCAGAATGTTGGCCGTAGGGTTTATCGCCTCCTCCTTCCCTCCCATCCTTGGAAAATTTCAGTGGATTCTCTGAAGAAATTGACCCAGAAAAGACTTCTGGATAATGGCAGTTGAGAATCCCAAAGGGACAGCTGGGTCCTTATTAATGGCGCACACACAGTCCCAAAGGACAAACCAAAAAAAACCTTCTACTTCACTTTTTTACTCACTTACCTTTAAATATGAGCAAATTCCCATGGATCAGCAAATATTTTAGGAAATCCACTAGCAAAAGAAAAAGATTCAGAGAAACAACAACAGCAAAAAAAGATTCCTATTTTCATTGAAGGATAAAGAGGCAATGCCAAGCAGAAAGAAACAAAAAGGAATAACCAGAAAAACAGTAGGAGTCCTTTCAAAGTTAAAGATAGGACAAGCATTTAAAAATTCTTTGAGATGAGTTGGGACATAAATTTGAAAAAAGTCTTAAAACTTACGCAAAAGGATAGAAAATAAAATTTGAGAAATCAATATCCAAAAAAAAAGAAGTTCCAGTAAAATAATACAGAAAACAAGAAAAGGAAGTTGTACAAAAAATAATACAGACACTTTGTGTAACTGAAGGACGAGGTTCTAGGGGGTGTGGAGTCCCGCCAGTCCCCAGCATGGTGGCCAACGAGCACCTCCTCCTGGGCACATCACTGTGTGACGTTTCAAGATACCAAGAGTGTGGAGAACTTTTGTAAACTAGCCATAGATAAAACAGATCACATTCAGATGATCAGGAACCAAAATGGTGTCATACTTGCTAACAGGAAAATGCAAAGCACAGTTGTAAGGTAACAGGATTTCAAGCTCAAATGTTTGATTCCTTATCAAGTGTTTTATCGATTTCAAGGGGGGAAATAAGCATTTTCAGAAAATCAGGATCTTCTAAAAGTGTATCGCCCATGCTCTGCTTTCTAAGTAAACCACTAAGAAATGAATCCCAGCATAATAAGGGAGAAGATGAAGAAAGAGAAGGTATAAGCTTCACAAGAGAGAGAGTCCCACACAGACTGGGTGAGAGACTGAAGCCTGCAACCAAAAGCAGAGCAGGAAAATAAGAGGCTCCAGCAGCAACATTTGAGGCCAGCGAACACAGGGTATAAAAGTCTGGGAGGTTCCTTCCTTACATGGTAAATCGATTCTACAGCATTTTGTAGTTCTGTGGAGAATCTGGGGATAATTCATGAGAGAGACCTAGAAGATTAACTTCAAAAGACAGAGGACATCATTCATTTCAGAAAAATAGAAAGATTACACAGGAAAGATATAACTATAGTATACTTCTCGACTCACTGAATAATTCCAAGATTATAATAACTGGCACAGTAAATGTGAAATTTGACCCCCAACTGCGCTGTAACAGTATTGGGAACAAAGGGAGCAGCTGTTTTAAGTCCCAAAAATCCTTCTCTTCCATAATAGGAAGTCCGTACAATGTCTCAAATCAAGAAACCACTGTACAGCCTTGCCTGTTTTTTGTTTTTGTTTTGCTTTTCCCAGAAATATTGAGGTACATTACAGAAGGAGGCAAACAGCTGGAAGAGTTGAAAGAAATTGCTTTGAGGAAGGACAGCTTTGGGCAGAGGGATGCCTCTGCTTGGATTAAGTATTGTGATACTGTTGTACTTTTCTAAACTGCGTAGATGTATCCGTTTGATTTTTTTGGTTTTTTTACTCACTGCACATTTATTTGATCCAAATTCCAGTTCATTTCTGATTTTCTTCTTACTTCAACCACTCTGGGAGCTAATAATTTGCAGAAGGGACTCATAACAAATGGGACAGATGGTGAAGATGTTCTGCCCTAGTCCAAGTGATGGGCTAAACTAGCTAAGGGAAACCTGAGTCCTAGAGGACCTCCATTTGATTTAAAAAATTAAAAACGTGCATAGGAGAGGATGTGGAGAAATTCATTGAGTAGGTAAATCAGATCTCAAATCATAAACATAAGATGAAAATATTACTGAACTCTTACATCAAAATTAAAGATGCTTGTAGAGTGAAAGTTTGGTTCATAGGAGCTCATGGGTGGTGACTGTCTGGTAAAGGATGTTTGCCCTGTGTGAAACCAGTATGGGATTAATCTCTAGAATATGGAAGAAACTCCTGCAACTCTACATGAAACAGATTGGAAATTCAGTTGAAAAACTTGCAAATGGTATGAATAAGTAATTCCCAGGAAAGGAAATCATAATGGTCAAGAAGCATGTGAAGAAACGCCCAACCTTGTTAATAACTGGAGAAATTAAAAATTAATCCTTTAAAAATTATGATCACTTTATACTCCCCAGCTTGCCAGAAATTAAGTAAAGTAATGCCAAGGGCATGAAGAAATAGCTTCATACACAGCTAATAGAAGTATAAAAGATATGGGGCGCCCTGGGGAGCTCAGTCGGTTAAGTGTCTGACTTTGGGTCAGATCATGATCTCACAGTTGATGGGTTCAAGTCCCATGTTGGGCTCTGTGCTGACAGCTCGGAGCCTGGAGCCTGCTTCGAGTTCTGTGTCTCCATCTCTCTCTGCCCCTCCCCCACTCATGCTCTTTCTCTCTCTCAAAAATAAATACTTTTTTTAAAGTTATGAATGATCCACTCCCTCGGGAGGACAGCATGACACTGTGGTGTGGATGTGCCCCACAGGACCCAGCAACCTCCCTGATTCAGGAAAGCCTCTATCCACGTCCAGGCAGCAGTGTGGTAGAGATGCTACACATGGTAGGAGAAAGATGGGTAGGATGTGGCCGGTGTGCTCACCAGAGCACCTGTGAGATCTGCACTAGAAGCACACACTATCTAATTTATCAGGATCCATACATACCCAAGGGCCTGTGTGAATCCAGTCACACTGGGTGCCGGATCTCATGGGGAAGGAGGGGAGTGGAGCAGCAGGGAGGAATGGAAAAAAACAAACACAGCCGGAGTGTGGCCCACGCCAAGCTTTGTGATCGTATTTCAGGGGTGAAATACTAACCAGGTTTTGTGCCCTTAGTGATCCTCCCCCCAAAATAAAACTTACTCTAGGTTTCTTAGAAGAAGGAATGAGTCTATAATGATATCAAAATAAAAGTGTGTAAAAGGAGAGAAAAAGCCTTTTTGAAAGTTGATTTTAAAAGGAAGTTTTGTCCATTTTGAGTTTCTTTTTGTGAATGATGTAAGAAAGTGGTCTAATTTTGTTTTTCTACATGTTGCTGTCCAGCTCTCCCAACACCACCTGTTGAAGAGGCTGTCTTTTTTCCATTGCATACTCTTTCCTGCTTTGTCAAAGATTAATTGGCCATATACTTGTGGGTCCAATTCTGGGCTCTGTATTCTATTCCATTGGTCCATGTGTCTGTTTTTGTGCCAATACCATACTGTCTTGATGATGAAAGCTTTGTAGTAGAGGCTAAAGTCTGGGATTGTGATGCCTCCCGTTTTAGTTTTCTTCTTCAATATTACATTGGCTGTTCAGGGTTTTTTGTGGTTCCATACAAATTTTAAGATCGTTTGTTCTAGCTTTGAGAAGAATGCTTATGCAACTTTGATGGGGATTGCATTGAATGTGTAGATTGCTTTGGGTAATAATGACATTTTAACAATGTTTATTCTTCTGATCCATGAGCATGAAATGTTTTTCCATTTTTTTGTGTCTTCTTCAGTTTCCTTCATAAGTCTTCTATAGTCTTCAGCATATAGGTCTTTTACGTCTTTGGTTAGGTTTATTCCTAGGTATTTTATGGTTTTTCATGCAATTGTGAATGGGATGTGTTTCTTGATTTCTCTTTCTGTTGCTTCATTTTGGGTGTATAAGAGTATAAGGATAAAGGACCTGAATGTGAGACAGGAAACCATAAAAACCCTAGAGGAGAAAGCAGGAAATAGCCTCCTTGACCTCAATGGCAGCAATTTCCTCCTCGACACATCCCCAGAGGCAAGGGAATCAAGAACAAAAATGAACTACTGGGACCTCATCAAGATAAAAAGCTTCTGCACTGCAAAGGAAACAATTAAAAAATACTAACAACAAACCGACAGAATGGGAAGAGATAGTGGCAAATGGCATATCAGATAAAGGGCTAGTTTCCAAAATCTACAAGAAGCTCGCTAAACTCCACACCTGAAAAACAAGTAATCCAGTGAAGAAATGGGCAGAAGACCTGAATAGACACTTCTCCAAAGAGGACATCCAGATGGCCAACAGGCACATGAAACGATGCTCAGCATCACTCATCATCAGGGAAACACAAATCAAAACCACACTGAGATACCACCTCACACCAGTCAGAGTGGCTAAAATGAACAAATCAGGAGACTATAGATGCTGGTGAGGGTGTGAAGAGACGGGCACCCTCCTACACTGCTGGTGGGAATGTAAACTGGTGCAGCCGCTCTGGAAGACAGTGTGGAGGCTCCTCAAAAAACTATTGGTAGAACTCCCCTATGACCCAGCAATAGCACTGCTAGGGATATACCCAAAGGGTACAGAAGGGCTGATGCATAGGAGCACATGTACCCCAGTGTTCATAGCGGCACTTTCTACAATAGCCAAATCATGGAAAGAGCCTAAATGTCCATCACCTGATGAATGGATGAAGACAATGGAGTACTACATGGCAATGAGGAAGAATGAAATCTGGCCATTCGTGGCAACATGGATGGACCTCGAAGGTGTCATGCTAAGTGAAATAAGTCAGGCAGAGAAGGACAGATACCATGTTTGCACTCATAGGTCTAACAGGACAAACCTAACAGAGGACCATGGGGAGGGGAAGGGGGAAAGAGAGCTGGGAGAATGAGGGACACAAATCATGAGAAACTATTGAATACTGAAAACAAATCGTGGACTGGAGGGGGAGGGGGAAAGGGGGTGATGGTCATGGTGGGGGGGGCACTTGTGGGAAGAAGCACTGGGTGTTATATGGAAACCAATTTGACAATAAACTATTATAAAAAAATAAAAGGAAGTTTTGTATGAGGTGAAGACTTCTTGTCACTTATCCGTGGTAAAATCTTCAAGTCAGCAGTGTATCCGATGGTTCCGCTGTGTCCTCACAGCTTCTATTACTCCAGTGAGTAGCTTGAAGTCTGCAGCAGGGGCAAAACTGGAACGGAAAAGAGCACTTCTTTCTGTCCACCTCTTTACCTGTCGAGTTTAATTTTTTTTTTATTTTGAGAGAGAGAGAGAGAGAGAGAGAGACACAACCTGAAGCAGGCTCCAGGCTCTGAGCTGTCAGCACAGAGCCCAATGGTGGGACTCGAACCCGCACACCATGAGATCATGACCTGAGCCGAAGCTGGATGCTTAACCAACGGAGCCCCCCAGGCACCCCTAAGTGTCGAGTGTATAGTTCATTCTCAGTTTACTCCAAATGGTCACGTAACCTAAAACTCTTTAATTTGGGCCTATGCTTTAGGTTTAATGCCCTTTTTCCCAGACTATTTTTCATCTTTTTCTCCTCCTCGAACTACCCTTTGGAGAAGTATTAGAAATCAGAGACTGACCAGGAGGCAGGGAGGGCAATCTTAGGTCAGCAGCTAAGTAATCTGGATCCTCGGAGTGGATTCGTGTATCCTCTTCCTCCTGGCCCCTCACCCTCACCGAAAACAAGGCCGAAATCCTGTGGGGTGTTGCCTAGAGGTCAGTGCTGTTGGACTCCTGACCTTTGATTCTGTTCTATTTTGTACTGTCTTTGGTTGAGATCAGTGAAACACGGGCCCCTCCCTCTTAGTGGTAACTCCCACCCCCTCGCAATTTAATCAGTACCTACCAGTGGATTGCTGGTCAGTTAAATAATACTCTACTAGAGCATTATTTTTCTTTCCTGGTATTCTCAGTTAAAATTAGGGCATCCTGAGTGGATCGCTGAAAAAAAAAACAGTATAATATGTTTTGTTAGCAATTTCTTGGGTATTGTGAAGACTATTATATGTGTCATGGCCACAGTTATTATTGCTGATATTTCAGACCTGTTATCCCTTAGAAGAAGAAAGAATAGGGGCGCCTGGGTGGCTCAGTCGGTTAAGCCTCCGGCTTCAGCTCAGGTCAGATCTCACGTTTGTGGGTTCGAGCCCCACGTCAGGCTCTGTGCTGACACTAGCTCAGAGCCTGGAGCTTGCTTCAGATTCTGTGTCTCCTTCTCTCTCTGCCCCTCCCCCTCTCATGCTCTGTCTCTCTCTCTATCAAAATAAATAAAATATTTTTTAAAAAAGTTTTAAAAAGAAGAAGAAAGAATGAAGTTCCCTACCTTAAGCCATTTATCATTTCTTCTCTCATTGTGACTAAAGCCTCCAGAGCAAATCAGGAAACTAACTTTGCATCTTTTGCATTTTAATGTATTTTAAACAACTGAAAGTGCTAAAAAAAACAAAACAAAAAAAAAACCTCTGGATGATTCCTCAAAGAATAAAACGTGAAAGGGGCGCCTGGGTGGTTCAGTCAGTTGAGCATCTGACTCTTGGTTTCAGCTCAGGTCATGATTCCAGGGTCGTGGGATCGCTCCCTGTGTCATGCTCCGTGCTGAGTGTGGAGTCTGCTTGGGATTCTCCCCCTCCCTCTCTCTTTCTCTCTTTCTCTCTTTCCTCTCCCCTCCTGCCTCTACCCACTTCACACACGCTCTAAAATTAAAACAATACAATAAAATACAAAAAAAAATTAAGAGTAAAAATCGGTATACAGGAGAAACACTGGAGCAAGCTCTCATATGATATTAACCAATTAGGTGCTTATACTTTGCCACAAGCATGGAGGCCCCTGGTCTTGACCTAACTATGTCTTATGTGGTTTGGGTTTTTTTTTTAAGGAGCATATTCTACATGTTTTAGAATCAGACTTTGTAAAATGGCAGAATCAGACAGAAGTGGGCTTGAATTTTAACTCTACCATTAACTGTGTATCCATGATTGATTTCTCTAAGTCTCAAGGAAGTAGTATCCATCTTTACAGGGAGGGGAGGGAAATACTCCATTAAATGAGATGAGGTATATTAATTACTGACACAATGTCTGTTGGTTCGTGCTCAGTCCACAGAGAATCAGTTTTTTTTTTAATTGATATTTGAAAGGCAAAAAGAGAGTACTAGTGGGGGAGGGGCAGAGAGAGAGGGGGGGTGGAGGGAGAGAGGGAGGGAGGGAGGGAGACATAGAATCCAAAGCAGGCTCCAGGCCCTGAGCTGTTAAGCACAGAGCCTGACACAGGGCTTGAACCCATGAACTGTGAGATCATGACCTATACCAAAGCCAGACACCCAACCAACTGAGCCCTCCAGGGGCCCCCACACAGGATCAGTTTTAGCGCTAATACAGAGGTGGTCTGTGTTCTACTTGGAATCAGACCCCAGTGCTGCTTTGAAGCTTTTGTGGTATGTAAATCACATACTGAGAAGAACAGAATTTATTTGTAACTTAAATTTTAAAGCTTTGAATAGTCCCTTTAGTTTAATATGATAAGTTAGTTTCAGCTAAAATAAAGACTCCTTTATAAGCAGTATGGCATTGGCATTTTGCATAGTATTGGAATATAGAATAAAGTTCTTACTAGTTTAAGTAAATCACAAATGTAAAAAGTAATTAGTCAAATTTGTTTTCAAAAATAAATATGTTCTGAATGCTGACTCCACTCCGGGACTGTGTATGTTCACATATTCACGCCATGAAGTAGATATGATTACTGATCCTATTTTATAGAATGAGAAGAGCAAGACACAGAGGAGCTACGTAATTTATTAATTACTCCAGAGAGTTAATTTGGAAAGGAGATGCATGTTCCAGATCACTAAAGTCTATGTTGACTTACCACCAGATAGAACAGATAAGACTGAAACTTTCCTGGATTTGCAGCAAGTTTCAGCCTGCCATCCCTCTCTCTAGAATAGTATGTGTGCTTATTTGTCTGCTGAAGTGTGGTAACACCCCTGCTTTCATGGGAGGACACAGATACGTTACACATATTATTTGTTCTTGGTCCCCAAAAATAAAATACTTGATTTATAGAGGGGACGAGAATTTTCGGCTACTCTTTTTTTTTTTCCAAAGAGGGTATAAAAGCATATTAACGTTTTGTATTTGTAAAGGTATAAACATGTGATGTTTCACTTAACCCTTTGCTGAACTACAATTTGAAGAATTTGTAAAAATCCTGAATCAACATTTGTGAGCAAAAAGAAAAAAATGCCTCAGTTTGTAACTTCCCAAATGTCATTCAAGAACGATTATCATTTAACTTCTTAGGTTAGTTTTAGCATCACCTAGCTCAAGATTGCCTAATAAAGATATTTCAAAAGCATAAATCACAGAAAGATACAGGAAATGAAAATAATTCATCCCACTTAGAAAGCATTCTACTAGCTCGTGCGGGGCCCAGAGACTCACATTATGGAAATCCTTTGAATAACTGGTGTTTTAAATCATTGGTGTGTGTGTGTGTGTGTGTGTGTGTGTGTATTTATTTTATCAATTTATTTTGCAGCGCAAGACCCATCAGTTTTTTGTCAAATCTTTTACTACGCCTACCAGATGTCATCAGTGCACCTCCCTGATGGTGGGTCTCATAAGGCAGGGCTGCTCCTGTGAAGGTAAGGACAAACTGCCTGACCTTAGAGTTCTAACGTTGATGCTCTAACTGTAATCAAATAACCTTGTCCTCCTTAAAAGGTATATAAATGTCTGCTTGTTTTATTTAATCATTTGCTTGTTTATTTTGTTTTGTTTTGTTTGATAACAGAAATACAGATGATAAACTGAGCACCTTGGAGAAACTAGATAGACTGCCCCAGGAAACTCTTCCAGGGGAGATAGATTTAAATGTGTCTCATTCATCTTTGTTTCATTATTTGGGTGAATTTGAGATCCTGGAGCGTAAGAGAAGACGTGAAAGTTTCCTTAAATCTGTTCATTAAATTGTAACCTTGTTTAATTTCTCTGAAAAAAAAAATAATTCTTTTTTTTTTGTATGTTTTTTTTTTTATTTTGGGGAGAGAGAGAGAGACAGCATGAGCAAGGGAAGGACAGAGAGAGAGGAAGACACAGAATCTGAAGCAGGCTCCAGGCTCTGAGCTGTCAGCACAGAGCCCCATGCAGGGCTCAAGCTCACGTAGCACCATGAGATCATGACCTGAGCCAAAGTTGGATACTTAGCTGACTGAGCCACCCAGGTGCCCCAAAATCGTTCTTTAAAAGTAGGCTATTCAGTATCTTTGCAGAAATACTAAATGTTTGCCACTTTGGCTCAAAAGACACTTATCCTCGGTATTTGTAGCAGCAGTCTTCCCCGCCTTCATTGAGTCATTGATCCATCCCTCACGTGTTCATGGAACACCTGCTCGATACTTCTAGGTGCTGGAGAAGTAGCTGTGGGCGGGAGAGCAGATGGAGCCTGCCCTCGGGGAGCTGACATTCTGAGAGATGAGCAATCAGAGGCAATTGGAACCAAAAACAAAGTGTATTTGTATGGGCACCACTTTATTTTTCCTAAGACTTGTGAAATGAAAATGACTTAAGTTTACTGGGACACATTATTTGTTTGGGAATCATGTAGGAATGTACCTTTTGTAATCAAATGAAATTAATCACTGTGACAAGTGCCTCATGTCTCATTTACTGGTGTATCTTATGAAAAAGATAGGAAAACAGTTGCTAATTCTGGGATTAGTTTCCACTTCTTAGCCCTTAGGGCTGGAAGGGACCTTGAAGGGAAGGTCATCAGTCCACATGAGATGCAAGTCTCCCCCTTGTAGAATGTGCTTGTACCTGTTCTGCATTTGATCACCTTGGATAAGGGGGGATTCAGAGCATCTTAAGACAGCACATTCTGTGTCTGGGTAGCTCAGAAGATCCAGAAGGAATCTCCTCAGCTCGTCTTTTAGATGCAGAGATTTAGAGCCAAAGAAGATGGTCTGGGTTAAAAAGTAGATTTGAGAGTTATGAGCACCAAGTTGTGGACAGGAGTGACGTCTTCCAGGAAAAATCACAGTTTGGAAAGGGAACAAGTATGAGGACAGAGCCTTGGGAAACAGAGTTCAGGGGAGGTAAAAGGTAAAGACAGCAAAGCAGTCTGGGAAAGGAATAGCCCACGTCATTGACCACGAAGGTTTGAGGGATGCCAAACCGTTGTTAACCCTTGTCTCATCTTCGATTTAGCCAGCTCTTAAAACGTCATTTCAAAATCTGTCAGAGAGAATACTTGACTTAATGCTTTATCATTTCTTACGCACCAGAGTCCTTTGCGACTACATAGAAGGGAGTTTTGAGGCCTCCCCAGACTACCTTCCTGGGTCTTATGTCCTGAAACCACACCTGTCTTCCTGCAGGCCCCTAGACCTCTGCCCTGTGTGCTGTGAGGCATGTTAAGTTAGACTGTGCCCAGGCTTTCATAAAAGTGGTGACAGCCTCCACAGAGCCCTGTCGTTTTCATTTCTTCCTGGTTGGGTGACGTTAGATCCTGTATAGGACAGTTATTTTATTGCTTCCACTTCCACTTGTTAGACCCTCCACTTACAAGTGAAGGAGACGTCTGTGGTTTTGACAATCTGTGCTAGTTCATCTGCCTCTCTGGGAGGTTCGTGATCAGCATCGGCGGTGTAATCCATTCTCCTGCGCCTTCCCGCAATGCTCTCCCTCAGTCTCCACTCTTACTCTTTCCCAGATATTCTCCGGAACCCACCCTCACAGTAGGAGTTGTCTAAATACGTATTCTTAGTCTGTAGCCCCCTCCAACAAGCTTGTTTGTTTTAAATATTTTAGCTTGTAATTCTCACCAATCAAGTCTCAGTGAAAATTTTATATTCGTTTTGGTTTATCTTATTTCTTCGAGCCTCAGGTTTATCATGTGAGTATCAGAGGTGTCATGACAGTATCGTTGGCAGTTAGGGACAGCAGGCTCTGAGCCTGCCTGCCTGGGTCTGAATTCCAGCAATGCCACTTATGAGTCTTATGACCCAGGGCAAGTAATGTATGAATAGGAGTACCTCTTAGATTGTTACAGAAAATTTAAATGCACTCAATAAAGTTAACCATCATTATGATCTTTGCCCTAGGTCCAGTACCTATAATGAAATTAACTACTCCTAAAGTTCACACTTAATTTGTGCCTTTTCAATCATTGAACAATTTCATTTCAAAAAGAGGGACTGCTAAAGTTTGCCACGTGTTACAGAGATGTCACGTGACTTCACGTCCCTCAGTGGCCCTTGCAAGACCACTGTCAAGGCAGATAGCAAGTTGGAGTGAGATAAAGAGTAAGAGAGAACTCCAAAAACTTTTTGGAATTCCAAGTTTAAATAAATTGTTGTATTCACAAGCTTAGGAGTTTTTTTCCTATGTATTTGTTTCTCTTGATTAACACAGAAGAAAAATACAAATATTTACAATTTCTTGTTGAAATTCTAACTGGTAAGCAAGTGAATCCACTCCTCAAAAGGCAGAACAGTTATTTAAATCAAAACCACAGATAAGCTTTCATCTAACGTGGCAACTTGCATGTGATGAGTGCTCAGTGAATTTTCTTCTTATAAAAAGTGAATTTCTATTGAATATTGGTTTTTTCTTCCCCCTTCCAAAAGTGTGCGGATTCTCATGTCATATCACTTGTGTAAACAAAGCTCCAACTGCTTGTCCGGTCCCTCCTGAGCAGACAAAAGGTCCTCTGGGGATAGATCCCCAGAAAGGAATAGGAACAGCATATGAAGGTCATGTCAGGGTGAGTATGATTAGGTTGGGTTTAGATTAATCTTTTGAGGTTGATTAATGACTGAGAACTAAGTCCAGTCACCTGACAAACACCCCTTGAAAAAAATCGGACAAATAAAATTCATGCATAATTTTATTTCATCCAGTGTGATTTGAAAACAAAACCTGGCCTTTGCTTGGATATAAATTCCAGAATGTCTTAGAATTTTCTGTACTGCCCCTGCGTTGTAATGAACAGATGTTGAAATCTCCATAAAAGAGTCTTCAACACTTGCTGGAGATGTCACATAGGCTTATGAAGCTATTATCAAGGGTGTATTCTTACTCGTAATCTTGAATAATAATTAAATTGTCTGCTGCATTACGTCTTACACCCAAATTTGACTTGAATGCTATTTAGAAGTCCATGAATTTTTTTTAAGATTTTATTTTGAAGTAATCTCTACATCCAGCATGGGATTCGAACTCACAACCCTGAGATCAAGAGTTGCATGCTCTACCAGAGAGGCACCCCCCAGCCATGAATATTATTTTAATGAATTACTAGTGAAAGTTAAAATGGTACCATTAAAACACTTTTCAGAATCAAAGTCATTCAGTATTTGAGGAATTTATTCTTATGTTTTCTTGAGTTATTAATGGTATGTGTGTTTCATCTATACTTTACCAACCAGAGCACAGGACTTTGAACACACGGACATTATCTCTAGAGTTTCATCCTGCAGTCATGTAGGTAATTAAAGGGGCTATGATTGACGTTTTAATTTTAATTGTTTTTGTCTGTCTGTCTAAGATCCCTAAGCCAGCAGGAGTGAAGAAAGGATGGCAAAGAGCATTGGCTGTGGTTTGTGACTTTAAACTCTTCCTGTACGATGTTCCTGAAGGAAAAGCGTCTCAACCCAGTGTTGTGGTCAGTCAGGTGATTGACATGAGGTGAGCTTTTGAAAGTGAAGATATTTGTATCTTTTGCAACATAAGAATAAGAAAGTGTCTGACTTTTCATCAAATTATATTGCCATGTTTTTATCAAATTCTAATTTCATGTTAATATTCTAATTGATATTGCTAGAGTAATGTAATTAGAAATAGGAAGCAAAGTACAGTTATAGGACAGGTTTGACATATGTCGGTTTAGTGAGTTAGGGATAGGACATCATAGAAAAGAAGCTAATGTTTGAATCCAAAAGACCAGTGTAAAGATGGCTGGGGTAATGAAGGCCTAACATGTAGCATTTCAGTCATCGCCTGAAGGCATGGAGCAGAATTCCAACGTGAGGAAAGGGAATGGAAACGTCCAAATCAGGCAGGCTCTCGCACGGTGTAATGAGCTGATAAACGTTTGAGTGAGTGTACATCTTGACTGTTTCCGGTCTCATTCCTCATGTTTTGCCCTGCCCTGTGGAGCGCTCTCCTTTGCTCTTTTCTTGTAACTTGTGCGCTCCCCTTGAGCATCCGCTGGCACCTCCGCACTGATGACTCCCACACGGGCCCCCACCCGGCTCTTTCTCCAGTGCTCAGACGGGTTTCCAGCAATGGCGCACTCACATTTCATACCAACACCTCAGCCACGCTGTCTTCCCCACAGATAAGGAAGTAGACGCAGGAAATATTAGCGAGGAAAGTCCAACAGAGTCTGCCAAGGGACTAGGTATGGAACGATAGGGAGAGGAATCACAGACAAGACTAGGGTGTCAAGTCTTCAAGACCAAGAGAATGATGATACTAAGCACCCAAGTAAGGAGATCCAGATGAATAAATTATCGTGGAGCAATTCTGTTGCAGGTGTCATGAGAACAGGAAGATGTCAGATAAGCTATGTCGTGGGTACTTGAGATGTATTGCGAGAGGAAGAGGGTCCAGTGTTCTGGAGACCTTCCAGGGTTCAGGTCCCGCTTCTCCACGTACACGTTCTCTCCCGGCAGCTGTAGCCAGCCCACTTGTGGAATTGCCCCTGTTAAGTTACTCCAGACAGGTTACTTCGGGCACTCTCAGTTACGATGCCAGAGAAGCCAGATTGTTTTAAAATTTTAATTTGGACCTAGGGGCGCCTGGGTGGCTCAGTCAGATAAGCATCCGACTTCGGCTCAGGTCATGATCTCAGGGTTCATGGGATCAAGCCCTGTGTCGAGCTCTGAGCCTGTCTTCGGATTCTGTGTCTCCCTCTTTCTGACCCTCCCCTGCTCGTGCTGTCTCTCTCTCTCAAAAATAAATAAAAAACATTAAAAAAAATTTTTAAATAAATAAAAATTTGATTTGGACATTTCGCACAAGTCAGTTTCAGGGATTGCTTCATGTGTGTTATTTGGATACATACCAAACACCCCACACATACAGTGACTTTTAATGTTTTTCTTTTCCTTCAGGGATGAAGAATTTTCTGTGAGTTCTGTCTTGGCTTCTGATGTCATTCATGCAAGTCGGAAAGATATACCCTGTATATTTAGAGTAAGTGTGTGGGCTGTAATTTGATCACTGAATTATGTGTTCTTAGTATATGTCTCCTTCCTCCATATAGATCATAAACTTACTAGGAATACGACCCAATCCTGTTACAAATCCTCTAGTATTTGAATGTATAGACAATTTGTGCTAAATAAGTATTTCATTAGCAGAAGATCCGAGGAAAGCATGAATATTTGGCTTCTGAAATAGGTTTCATCGTGGGTGATATTTTTGAGCCACAATTCAATTTTCAAATAAATATGCAACATGGAAAATTGAACAAGCATGAGGTTTCTCAAGTTTCTGAAAAACAGAGGTTTCTTTTTAAATATCATTTAAAAAATTAATGTTTTATTTCTATTGCTTTGTAATTAACTATTCCAAAACTTAGTGGCTTGAACCAGTAACGGTTTATTTTGTACTGTTCAGTGGGTCAGCTCTGCAGTTCGAATGGTGCCGGCTAGGGTCACTCACAGGAGCTCATCTGGGGCTAGGACACCCAAAGTGACCTTGCCCCCACATCTGTGGCCTGGCCGCTGGCTGCTTTCTGGGCAATCTCTGTGAACTTTCTCCATGTGGTCTCTCATCTAGCTGAGCTCTACATGGCTGGCCTCTAAGAGCACCAAAGAAGCTGCCAGAACCTTTGAGGACCAGGCCTAAGACCTGCATAATAACTCTTGTTGGTCAAAGTGCATCATGAGGCCAGCCTAGAGTTGAGGGGAGGGGCGATAGACTGCACAGCTTGATAAGTGGAATGCAGCTCCATAGGAAGACTTGTTGGTAGCCATCTTTGGAGGCTGCCTGCCTTCCCACAGGGCCATCTTGAACTGGCAAATTAAGACAATAGAGGTTTAGGGGCACCTGGGTGGCTCAGTTGACTAAGCGTCTGACTCTTGGTTTTGGCTCAGGTCATGATCTGACGATCCGTGGGATTGAGCCTGTATCAGGACAGCGTGGAGCCTGCTTGGGATTCTCTCTTTTCCTCTCTCTCCGCTCCTCCCCCACTCGTGCTCCCTCCAAATAAATAAACATTAAAAAAAAAAAGACTACTGCCCTAATGTTATGCCTGCGTTCTAACAGATTCTTTTTTTTTTTTTTTTACATTTATTTATTTTTGAGAGACAGAGCAAGAACAGGGGAGGGGCAAAGAGGGAAGGAGATATAGAATCTGAAGCAAACTCCAGACTCTGAACTAGCAGTCAGCACAGAGCCCATTGCGGGGCTTGAATCCACAAACTGTGAGATCATGACCTGAGCTGAAGTCAGACACTCAACCAAACTGAGCCACCCAGGCGCCCCTATGCCTGTGTTCTTAGTGTTTATCTAGGAGTATGGTGTCTACGGACAGGCACCAGGGGCCAAAAGAGGCCCATTGCCTGTAGCTAATTCACACAGTGGGAGTTTATTGTCACTACTGCCTAAATCACGTGTATGTGACATTTAAGTCTGTCCTGATTATAAGTGCTATTTGTATAATGCTAAATCTTCATTTAAATATGAACACAAGTGATCTGATCTTCCCTAAGATTATGCATGTATGCATGTATGGCAAAGAACGTTAGGTTTCTTTCTGAACACTGCTGACTTTTTAAAAGAAGTTGAGAACCGGTATGGCGTGAGCACAGATGCGGGACCTGGTCTGGTGGGGCGTCCTCGGGGATGGTAAATGTTCCCTCATAGGGTCATTCAGATGCGGTAGCAGGAGCTACCTCAGTGCTTGTGCACGGCTTTGATCGGTGCTCGCGCTTAACCCAGGAAACGTCAGGTGCTGTTAGTCTATGAGTGTGGGTGATTCATTTCTTAGTGGTGGCACTCGGCACATCATAGTTAGGAAATAAAAAGTTATTAACATTTAAAATGGTACCTGCTGTAAGTAAGTGATAGATAGATACATACACATATACATAACGATGGATGGATGGATGGATGGAGGCATATGCTGCCTTTGCTTTCTCATGAATCTTAATGCTGAACTCAGTGAAAGGGATCATTTGTTGAGTGCTTGGCCAGAGCTTAGCAAACTAGCGTCGACATGAAACCTGCTTGAAGCAGGTCTGTTTTCTAACACAGGCTGATTAAACTGTCCTAGGTCACAGCTTCCCAGCTCTCGGCGTCTGACAGCAGGTGTTCGATCCTGATGCTCGCGGAGAGCGAGAGCGAGAGGAACAAGTGGGTGGGCGTGCTCAGCGAGCTGCACAAGATTTTGAAGAAAAGCAAATTCCGAGACCGCTCCGTCTATGTCCCCAAGGAGGCTTATGACAGCACTCTACCGCTCATTAAGACAACCCAGGCAGCTGCGATCATAGGTATGGACTGGCACCGTTGACCGTGTTGGCATAGCTGTTGACCAGCCTCCGCTGGGAGCAGGACTGGCTTGCATCCAGGAGCCCCCTGTGCCCAGCATGGCAGGCACTGTGCCCCACTTGCGCAGTGAGTGTCTGCTGAGTACTCAAGAATTAAGTGCTTTCCGAGTGCATTTTCTTCAGAAAAAAAAAATAGTGCTAAAGGTGAACCTGTGAATGATTTTCTGCTGTGTGACTTAGAAGAAACTACTTAACTCCTTAAAGCTTAAGTTTCCTGGGTAGGATACAGATTCTGATGACCTTGCAAAAGTTAGGAGGTTTCGGTAAGGTGGGGCCCAGGGACAGGATGTCCTGTATAGCAAATGCCCACAAGAGAGAGCAGTTTCTGGGTCTGGAGGTTTCAATTCCTGTCATATTATTGGTACACATCCAACTCTTTTGTTACTTTCTAGTAAATGATGAAAAGCTAATGAGTAGGGCCCAAATGCCTTCCGCAGTTGCAGTTTCTCTCTCCCGAAACAAGAAGTCAAACTGGACCCAGGGCACTTGCAAGCTAGGTTCTTTGGGGTTTTTTCCACCCTCTATTGAATAAACATTTACTTCTTTTTTAAGTATTGATGTACTTTCTAATGCTTGTTCTGTTAAAAACGACATGAGGTTGTATTACTGCAATCATCTGAAAGGAAACTTAATACAAATTGTTGTTGTTATTTTTAAGTTACTTATTTGTTTTTGCACCAAATTTATTACCCGTTTTGTTCTATCAGTTTAACGCAGATTTGCCCGTTAACAGTGTTTCATATTCGTGTCTTCTGCAGACCATGAAAGGATCGCATTGGGAAACGAAGAAGGGTTATTTGTTGTGCATGTGACGAAAGATGGTAAGAGAAAACTTAGTTATTGCAGAGTAACTTCCACCCTGTGTTGTTGGAAAAATCCTAAACTCTAGATTCTAGATTCTAAGAAGAGCAGGATTTGATCTTATTTATTCTGTAGTTGCAATTTTCCAGACCTCAGACTTCCAGTGTGTGTGATGTTTCTTGTGTCATTTATTCGGCGCCTGTGCTCTGCGGATTGCCTGCATGTCTAAAGACGGGACGTGAAGGATACAGCCAGACTTTTCATTGCTCTGTTAGGATTAGAAGAAGTAGCCATCATTCAAGTGTGTTCACTGTTGGGGATTTTCTCCCACATTTATACATAAGATTTTTTTCCAGGGCCAAATTAATTACTGAGGGAAATAAAAAGGAACCAATTTATTAGTGTCCTATCGTTATATCAAGTGCGATCATGGGAAAACAATGCATTTAAACTGCGCTTGTTACCCCTAGAATATGGTCAGCGAATTAAGCGTTCCCTTGGTTTTGAAAATAGGAGCACCACGGAAAAGTTGCCAAGAATTTAGTGCCAGTAAAAAGGTTTTTCCTGAAGATGGGGCACGCTTCCTCACACAGGGACCCTCTGCCTGCCCTCACTGTGGGTGTGCCGTCACCTTGTAACGGGTGTAATTATGTCCCTCTTCCACCACATGATTCTGATCCCTTACTCTGCCAAGTGTGTCTGTGTCTTCGTGATAAGCTGACCTACTGTTGAGTGTCATTGGGGTATGAGGAATAACTGATTTGATTTGTTGTGGTTTCTTCGCGCAGAAATCATCCGAGTCGGGGACAACAAGAAGGTCCACCAGATTGAACTCATTCCCAGCGACCAGCTTGTCGTCGTCATCTCGGGACGGAATCGTCACGTGCGCCTTTTTCCCATGTCCGCTTTGGACGGGCGAGAGACTGAATTTTACAAGCTGGCAGAAACGAAAGGCTGTCAGACCATAACTTCGGGCAAGGTGTGCCACGGAGCTCTCACGTGCCTGTGTGTGGCCATGAAAAGGCAGGTCCTCTGTTACGAACTATTTCAGAGCAAGACCCGTCACCGAAAATTTAAGGAAATTCAAGTCCCGTATAACGTGCAGTGGATGGCGATCTTCAGCGAGCAGCTGTGCGTGGGGTTCCAGTCGGGCTTCCTGAGGTACCCCCTGAGTGGAGAAGGGGGGCCGTACAGTCTGCTGCACTCAAATGACCACACGCTGTCGTTCATCGCGCACCAGCCGATGGACGCCATGTGCGCGGTTGAGATCTCCAGCAAAGAGTACCTGCTGTGTTTTAACAGCGTCGGGGTGTACACGGACTGCCAGGGCCGGAGGTCCAGGCAGCAGGAGCTCGTGTGGCCGGCCAGCCCCTCCTCCTGTTGTAAGAGTCACTTTCTTTTGGCCGTTTTCCCTCTGTGTCTCCCTCGTTTTCCTTCAGCCTCATTTCCTAATATATTCTCTCTTAATACCAACGTGTTTTCCTAGGTCATCTGTGAGGTTTTGCCTAAGTACCAATTGATGTCATTTGCGCAAAATAACTCTCCATAGTTAGTTAGACCTAGGCCAGCAGGGTCCACATGGTCCATAGTTGATGCTGATCTTTCGGTGGAACATTTTACTTAGCTGGATTTTTCACCCATCTTGAAGTACCTCTAAGCAGCTATCTTCACAGTCCCCAAGAATGCAGTCTTGGGAGCACAGACAGCTCCTAAGACTTAACTCTGGTCACTAAGTGAATAACATAAGCACTGATGTAAATTGTAACTCAGCATCTGTAAGAGGTGTTCCTCCGTGTGACAGTTTTATCTGAATACACAGATACAGTGAAGACCGCCTGTTGCACTCCTTCAAGAATGAGGACCTCAGCGAAGCAGCAAATGTCCGTTACGTGCCATGTTGCTGGCCAAGATACAGCCAGAGGGCAAGCGCAGTTGTTCCCTCACGGAGCACGGGGTGGGGTGGGCTGGACCGAGATGCTGCAGCGGGCTGTGTCACCCTGTAGGGGACACTCAGGGTACCGCACCCCAAATCCTCAGTGGACAACACCTGAGCGTGTTTGAACACTGAACCCGGGAACCAGGGAAAGGCCGAGTGTGTGGTGAATCCAGGAAATAGAGTGAGATCCCCACAAAGGCCGGACAGGATGGATGTCTGAACCCAAGGCAGAGGGAGGACTGGGGGCAGGAGGTGTGAAACCTCTCCCGCCGGCCTCCGTGGGGAGGAGAGGTGGGTGCGAGGCCGTCAGCACAGAGGTTCACTGGAAGAAGAGTTAGGAGGCCTTGTGTGCTTGTTACAGAAGAGTGAGAAAATCCAGATTTGAAAAAACTACTTCCAGTCCTAGCTATTCTCAGTTTTGTTTCTTCTACAATATGTACTTTTACCTATCGTGTCGTACGCAGAACAAAGACTGTCTTACGACCTAGTCAGGTAACGGCAGAAAGTCTTCCGTCTGTGTGGAGTGAGAATTAGAAGAGCCGGGTCCTTTGAGTAGGGTGGCCAGTCATTTACTTCGAGACCCCAGCTTAGGTAAATCCTCTAACCCCTCTGCTGCGTCACTGCCCATCGATGCTCCAAGCAGCTTTGAGGGTTCACGTAACCCTGCGAGGTGCTTCATGCTACATTCATAAGGCGACTGCAGGCCTTAATTTTGTGTCATCGGCAGTAGTTTAATGGGTTTGGGAATCAGGTACTTTAAAACAGGACGTGAGGACATCCCTTTCTAGAGCTAGCGTCGGACAAGGGAGCGTTACGGCCTCGGTGTAAGTGCCGTCCTTGCGCCGTAGCTGCCGTCTCATCCCACCTGTAGTGTGTCTGCTGTTCATTTATGATTTCTGTTCTGTTCCGAAACGATGGGGCGCGGCTGCTGCCGACCACACCAGGACTTGGGTGGGGCTCCGTTCTGCAGTTGTTTAGCACAGACCTTTCAGAATGTTTTGGGTTAAAGAGTGAGAAGTGCAGGCGCCTGGGTGGTTCCGTCAGTTAAGTGTCCTGCTCTTCTGCTCCGCTCAGGTCTTACTCTCAAGATGACGAGTTCAAGCCCCGTGTTGGGCTCCGCGCTGGGCGTGAAGCCTACTTAAAAAAAAAAAAAAAAAATAGAGGCACCTGGTGGCTCACTTTGTGAAGCGTCTGACTCTTGGTTTCAGCTCAGATCATGATCTCAGAGTCATGAAATCGAGCCCCTCATCAGAATCTGCACTGAGCATAGAGCCTGCTTAAGATTCTCTTCCTCTCTCTGCTTCTCAAGCTCGCATGCACATGCATTCATGCTCTCTCTCTCTCTCTCTCAAAAAAAAAAAAGAGAGAGAGAAGTAATTCGCCACCGTTCCCTCCTTCCCTTCTTGCAGGCTACAGTGCACCGTACCTCTCGGTGTACAGTGAAAACGCCGTCGATATCTTCGACGTGAACTCCATGGAATGGATTCAGACTCTCCCACTCAAAAAGGTAATCGAACACTAAAATACAGGCTAGCAAACTGATAATGAGTGTAGTGAAACACTGATGGGACCAGTTAGCTTTTTCACTAATTGAGCATTTTCTGGCAGTTGGTAATTTGGGGTGTAGCTAAGAGAAAATAGAGACAAAAGCCGAGCTGGTTAGTTGTATAAATAGCTCACCACCACAGAATTTTTGTCACATTTACTTTTGTGTGTCTCACTGTGTCACCGTGAGTATCGTGATAACGCGTGACGGGAACGTCCCCTCCAGCTCACATGTGGGTCCTCCTCTACTTCAGGAGCTCGGGGGGGGGGGGGGGGGGGGGCAGGACACTGTCATTCCTTCTTGTGGCTATCGTTCATCGTGTGGTGTGCAGGTGGTAATCCTGTGAGTCAGTGGGCTATGGTCACCACAAGCTGGAAAAGTGACTAAACAGAGTCCGAACTGTGCTCAAGAATCTCGTGATGAAAAAATACAGGTGTTACGTGTTCCTCATGAAACACGCTTTTCCCTGTGATGACGAGAATATTTAGAAGTATATGACTTTTGTATAGATGAAGAGTAATTTCATGTAGACGTGCATGGCTTGCGTCATCCACGAGGGGCAGGGTTTAGAGGAATAGGTGCAAGAAAGTAGCCAAGTCAGGTTTCAAGGACAAGTCAATGTTAAAGGACATCAGCAGTGAAAACTCTTAGAAATACTCTCATCTCATGTAAAGCACCCAAAATATGGCCCTCTGTTTGCATTTTTGGGCTGATTATATTTAATTTTCCATTTTATCTTGTAAATCCTATAATATATATGAAAGAGTAGGACCTTTATGAAGCATAATAATGACCTGCTCTCTCATGACCCCACCTCCTAACTTTGGAGCCAGAATATTACCAACATCGCAGCCTCTACCTTTGTATGCGACCCTTGTCACATCCCCCAAACCCCCTCCAGAGGAAATCACTACCCTGAATGTTGTGTGTATCATTCCTTTGCTTTTCTTAAAATACAGATTTTTTTGGCCTATTTAAATATTCCTAAATAGTTGTTTTGTTCTGTATTCAGAACTTTTAGCTTTGTGAAAATGTTCACGTTGTGTGTGCTCTGCCTTGCTTCCTTCACACACATTCCAGGGTCCGTCCGTGTGGTTACGTGTGCTATAAACAGTGCGCTGCTTTTCACAGCTGTAAGATAATCTGCCGAGTGACCAGATCACAGTTCATTTCTCCATTGTCTCATTGGCAGACACGAGAATTATTTTCCAGGGTTTGGTGCCATGAACACAGATACCTGTGACTTTGGGGGGGTGTGTGCGTAATGAGTTTCTCTAAGTCACGGGTCTAGGCGCGGACTTGATGGAACACAGGGAATGCAGGAGTTCAACTTTATGAGCTACTGTCAGTTATTTTCCAGAGCAATCGTACGGGCTCATACTACCCCCAGCAGTACACGGGAGTGCTGCTCACGCACCTCTTCTCTGGCCTTGCCGTCCTTAGTTTTATAACCATCATAAATGGTTGCAACATGCTGTCTCAGTGAAGACTTCATTTGCACATGCCCAATTAACTCTGTTGTTGAGAATCCTTTGTATGTTGATTCATTTGTCTTTCTTCTGTGAAATACCTACTCATGCTTTTCACCCTCTTTTCTGTTTCACTGGCTTCTTTTTCTTATTGACTTATTGAAATTCTTTATACCTCATAAATCCTGGGGAAGGGATCGGTAAATCTTTTCTACTTGGGACCTATAACTTTATGGTGTATTTTGCCAAGCATATATTTTTGTAAAATAATGATAAATTATATTATTTTGCTAAAAACTTGTTATAAACATTAATGTCATCACATATCATTCTTTTTCTTTACATTTATGTTTTTTCTGTTAAGGAACTTTTTCCTACCTCATGGTCATAAAGATATGATCTATATTTTATTCCAAATGTTTGAAAGGTGCGCCTATCTCCTTGATGTCATGAACCTGTGGAGCTGGTGTGTGTGTGTACGCGCGCGTTCTGAGCTGGGGACTCTGTCTCTCTGTGCCACAGACATGAGCAGTTGCTCTGTCACTGTTAGTGACACCCCCGTCTCCCCAGTGATGCAGTTTCATCTACGTCATGTGTGAACATTTAGTTCTACCCAGCTTCATAAAGTAGCTGTGTTGATATCTTCTTAGTATAATTATTTAGTCACTAATGGCTTTAAAAAGCCAAATTTAAGATTTAAATGTACTTCTTTTTCCCCCTGAATATTCTTTCTTTAAAACATTGTCATTATAACTTTTTGTCAAACGTAGATCATTGTATACCCCCTTCCATCAGAATTCATGTTGATTTTCTGAGCGTGCCATCTTCTGAAGAGGAAGGGTATGGGGAGGGTCTTAGTAGTCTGTACTTTACAAATAGGCTTAAAGTTTTGTAATTCCATTTGATGGTGTTACTGAAATGCTAATTTGATTTATTTTCTTATCCTTATTTTAGGTTCGACCCTTAAACAGTGAAGGATCGCTAAACCTTTTAGGGCTGGAGACCATCAGGTTAATATATTTCAAAAATAAGATGGCAGGTAAGGAAATGCATCACTAATCGGTTAGCTTCCAAGGAAATGTCCTCTCTGAGCTGACGGCCTGGAGACAATAAGTGGCAAGGACCCCATTTAAACTCAGGATTCCCTTACTCCAAAGTCTGTGACCTTGGCTTCTGCCATGCTCTCTCAATATAGTAAGTTAAATGTCTGGATAAAAAGTCATTCCGTGTAACCTGGCATGGCTGTGTACACAAAATACTTGTTTCTGGCCTACCTTATTTTTCTGGGGAGTCCTGAATTAAGTGGAGAAAGTATGGCTGAAAATAGTATTTTCTGGACTATTAATGCTGGAAAACCTAACCAAAGTCTGTGGCACTAAAAGGGTGAGAATTCATCCAGAATTCTGACCAGGGACTTCAAGAGCACATCTTCCACCAAGGGCAGCTGGGGCCTAGAACTCTTCGAGTGGCCATGACAGCATGGGCCACCAAGTCAGGAGGGCGTGGGCAGTGTCCACGGTCACGTGATGGTCCCTCAGCACTGGAGGTCCCTTGGTTGACAGACTGGTGGTGGTAGGAATGGCTATTCCACCGCGACATGAGAAAGGACATTTGGGTTTTAGAAGTGATTCCCACTCAGTGACGGATCCACCATGAAGCTACTGAACTTGAGCTCTAAGCCTCTCCCCACCTGGGTCCTGTCCTTCTCTCGCATCTGTTTTTTAGAGGAAGTTTCATATAAGGTCGGCTGCACCTGTTCTCAGTGTGGCCGTGATGGTCTAGAATGTGTCCTTTCCCAGTTCGCGTCTGTAGGATAATGCCTCTTTCCATGTGTGTCTCCGCATCTTTCTGCTCCTCCTCCTCCTGCTCTAGGCTGGCCGCTGAGGCGGAGCTTGCAGAGGGAAGGCCTGGCAGAATTTCAGCACTGGTGTCTTGTCCTCAGGAAGGGAAGGGACAGGCCCGGCCTCCCAGGGCCCTTTCCTTTTCTCTGTCCAGCTCCGTCCTTCATCTCTCAGGGGCTCAGTGTTGCCGCAGCCTTCCTTCCAGCCGTCCCACGTACCCCACCGCCACCAGGGCCAGACCTGCTCCAGCCGCGGGATTCTCACGTTCCAAAATCATGCTTCACAAATAGTTAGGAAAGCAAGCCGATGAGGCTGCATTATTAGGATACAAGAATACTGCTCTTCCGTTAATGCCCTGCCTCGGCTCGCCTTCTCGCTTCAGCTTTGTGGGTGTTCAAAACTCCCCAGATGGGCCTTACTTCTGCCCTCATTTAGAGAACAGCATCCCTCGTGTTGTGTGAGCACAGCTGCCCCTTTGATTCTTCGTGTGTGGCCGCTGATCTCAGCATGTCTGGGGGGCCTGTGGCTGGCGGGGCTTTACTTGTAGGAGTGAAAGTGGGTGCTGGGCACATACGATGACGTCTCCTTGCCCCACCAGCACCGGAGGGCTAGAAGTAGCAGCAGAGTCCGGCCTTCAGTAAGGGAAGCTGGGGGGAACCCGGGGTTTTGTCCTCACCCACATCCGGCAGACTGGCTCTTGCAAAGGAAATGTTTTAGTATGTAAAAACAATTTTAATGATCATTTGTGAGAATAGTTTACCATTTATGCTGAGGACCTTGTAGCTTAACGGGAGGCGGTTTTTAACCTCCTAAGCTATTGGAACCAGTACCTGGAAAATGAGAGAAGACAGCATAGAGAGATTGAGGGGCAGGGAGCACAAGGCGACAAGACTCCCAGGCGACCACATTTTCCTTTTCTTCTACTAAAATGGTGCCACTGGGGGTTTGTAATCCAATGAAAGTGGAAGTGCACTTCGTAAGCAAGGTTTCCTTTTGGAGTACACCTGTTTAGGTATGTCCCAGTGTGAATTATTATTTACTGCATCAACACACACAGCTTTCAAAAATGCAAATTGCGTACGTTGGACAGCTTAGTCATGCTAAGTTGGAGACTCACAGACAAAAAGCATTTTACTACTTTAAAGAAATCAACCGCTGTTCGTGTTCTTTTAACAGAAGGAGATGAACTGGTGGTTCCGGAAACCTCGGATAACAGTCGGAAGCAGATGGTTAGAAATATTAACAATAAGCGACGCTACTCCTTCAGGGTCCCAGAAGAGGAGAGAGTGCAGCAGAGGAGGTAGGGGGCGTCGGGGGCCTCTGCAGGGCCGGGGGGTGGGGCAAACAAGGCTGTGAGCTGATGCGGAAGGAAAATGTGGTCTCCAAAACTCTGTCCCCTCTCTCTGGTGTCAGGACCCACAGTAACGAATGTACTTCATGAATCCTTTCCACAGTGCGAGCGTGCACTGGATTAAAGTACCGCATTTTCATTCCTTTCTCTGTGTACCTGCGATGCTGACAGTTTCTAGAACCAGTCCCAGCTGCGCACAGTACACGTGTAACTGTCCTCTTCAAGAGCAAACAGCCGGCAGGCGGTAGTATTTCCAGTTACGTGTAAAAACGTCTCTAAAGTGTTATCAGTTATTTTAAAGGACCACACAAAACAGTCAGGACTGTCTGTGTCATAGAGCTTTGAACGTGAGTGCTAAGAACCCTTTCTGCTCCCACCAAAAAGCACAAGATCTTGTGTCTAAAACAAAAGTTTGAGTTTTAATTGAAGTGTATTTTATTATTAATTCTATCCTTACTAAACTTGATTTCGCCGTTTTATTTATGTGACCAAATCAAGGATGCTTAATTGTTTTCTAAAGTTAACCAGATGGAGCACAGCACAAGTGTCTAAACGGTGTTTTCTCTTACAGAGAGATGCTACGAGATCCAGAAATGAGAAATAAATTAATTTCTAACCCAACTAATTTTAACCACATAGCACACATGGGCCCAGGAGATGGGATTCAGATCCTAAAAGACCTGCCCATGGTAAGAGAAGGGGGGGCGAGGGTGGGGGGACCCACACGCGCACGGGGGCCTAAAGGGATGCGTGAGCATGATGACTAGCGGCTCGAGTTCCTGTAGCACTATATGCGTGTGACATGCGTGTGAAAAACACAGCACTTGTGCGTCTGTGAGAAACCAGACAGATCTGGTTCTTAGCTGCATGCCATAAACTTGCCCCATACCCAGCTGTGGGGGGTGCACACGGCCAGGCTGGGAGAGGATCTCTGCCGGGTTCAGAGCATTCACCGCGTCACCGATGTTCCCCTGAGCTTTAGCAGCTCCGTGCAGGTCCCTGGCCTTTTCCCACCCGCAGAGAGCCCCATGCACTGGTCATCAGCGGTCACACCTGTTATGTGCTAGGGCGGTCTCATCTCTGTCCTGTCCCCGATTACCCATATGCTGCCCAGCCCGTCTTCCACACAGAAGTACAACATGGGGAAACGTGTTTGTCACGTGGAGATCGGATTCTTGGGCCTGTGATGTTGAAATTAAGAATATGAGCAGAACTAGAAATTTTCCAGGCTCTGTGCATATCACATTTTAGTATCACAACACCTGAGCAAACTGTTGAACCTTTAATATTGCCGTTTTGATGACTGGTGGTAGCATTCCGATTGTGAGTCTGGACCCCTGGCTCTTTCGGAGGGAGCCCAACCTCTTGCTGTGACAGGAGGAACGAACATCTGTCCCCGACAGGAAAGCATGCTGGGTAATCTAGTTCAGTGTGCGATCTAGCTTTTAAAATAGGGAAGGGAAGTTTTAAAGGTCATTTTGCAACCAAAACAGAACCAAAAAAACCAGTTCTCCGCTTACACCTCCCAAATAACCATCCGAGTCTCTTCATGAACTGAGGCTGCACTCTGACTGCTCATGATGATGACTGGGGGTGGCCGTCCCTTCTCCTGGGGGTTCTCAGCCAGAGCAACAGCCCTTCGCCCTCTGGGAATGAGGATGTTTACCAGCTGTGCTGGAAAAGTATAAGTAAGCCGAAAGGTTCCATGTGATCATTAAAACTAGGTAAAACATCCAAGACTCGGCATGTTAGATATTCAGTTTTTACACTTCTCTGTGAGTTAAAACTTACACTGGTTTTTCACCTTTCACCTGGCAGTGAGCGTTCAAACTTCTCTCCACTCTTCACCCATTCTGAACATCTGTTTAAGTCCCCGGTGTGGCCGTCCTTTATTCTCAGAAGTAAACCTGAGAGGCTTGTGTGGTCCCATGGCTCTGCCATTTCAGAGAGAGAGTTTTTATACTTTATCTGATAAATATTTGAGATGCGAATATATTTTATAGCTTATATTCAGTAAGTCAAGTGTTAATGTACTATTTCAGTGAAATTTTTCAAAACTCAGTGGGTTAATAGTTTTCAACACCTGATAGGTACTTAAGATTCTTTAGGCGGCACCTGGGTGGCTCAGTTGGTTAAGTTTCTGACTTTGGGGGCGCCTGGGTGGCTCAGTCGGTTAAGCCTCCGGCTTCGGCCTAGGTCAGATCTCACGTTCGTGGGTTCAAGCCCTGCATCGGGCTCTGTGCTGAGCGCTAGCTCAGAGCCTGAAGCCTGCTTCAGATTCTGTGTCTCCTTCTCTCTCTGCCCCTACCCCTCTCATGCTCTGTCTCTCTCTGTATCAAAAATAAATAAAACACAGGTCTCTCTCTCAAAAATAAACATTTTTAAAAAAATGTTTTTTAAAGATTCTTTGGAGAGGTTAGATACAAATTTCAAACACATGCATATGTTGCAAAGCTACACATGAACAAACAGGGAATTATTCACTTGTTAACAGGGCCTCAGTAGGTATTATACTTTTTAAGTTAAAATTTGTTTTATTGGTGCTTCATTTCAGTGCACAAAAAAGAATATACATACAACACAAGAGTTACAGAAAACTTTTCTGTAAATTATCTTATGTCCCACATCTTATGACATTTTCCTTAAGGTGACGCGGCTTCAGGAGCTCACACAGTAGTCCTCTGCCTCGTAGCCTTCTGCCATCAGGTGAACAGTCAGTTTGCTGATGTTCTAGAAGTTTTTCAGACCCTCAACGCAGGAAGAGTCAGCCATCACACCCCCTGAATAAGCACGTGGAAATGAAGTAGCAAATTTCAGACATTGTAAGAACTCTTCTGTCCCTCCCAGCACTTCCAGTGAAAGAAATCTCTCTTCATTTTTTTTGTTCAAAATAGGGGCTGGTGGTAATGACTGAGCAAAACCAGTCCTGAGAGCATTTCCAGATTTCTTCCCACACCCGACTCTGCGGCACGAGGCCTTCTGTGCTGGCCACCGTTCCCACCAGAGACCTCTGCATTTTTAGTGTTCATCATCCCTGCTTGTGTTAACCCGTGCCTGCCTGGCTGGCTTTGTGTCATGGACACCAGAGCCTCTTTGTCCTACAGCGCGGTCCAGTTTGTCGAGTGTCTTCCCTTCCTTTCTTGCACTAAGCACTTTTGTGTTTCCAGGACGAGAAGTTGGTGTAAATTTGTGAAGCCTGTGTCTTGGCCGTATTTTATTTTCACCAGACTTTCTTTTGCTAGCCAGGGGCAGACAGGCTGGGGCTGCCGTGGGCACCCGTTTCATCAGTCCAGCAGTAGTTTTGATCCACTCTCTGCCCAGACCCGTATTTGTCTTGGGTAGACCTTGGTAAACACCATAGTGCGCAGGTTTGCAAATAATAACATGCATGCATGTACCTATGTATATATATGTATATGTTTATTGAAGAGCTTGTGGTATTTTAATATGTTCTCCAGTTTTAATATGTCCTTTCCACTGAAAGGGGATTATCTGTATTTAGTGAACTGTTTCCAAAACTTCAGGTGAATTCAATCCATCAACCATGACATGCCATCCATGCACAGGGCAGCATGCAGCCCGGACGTTTTCCTGTTTACATCGCTCCCATCAGTACTGCTTTCCTGGGAAATACAGGCACAGAGAGTCTGTTGGAGATCGCTGGGAGCGTAGATCTGGTTCCTTTGTACCAAAAGTGACACCGATACAGGGTTGTTTGCCTCCTGAATGTGGAAGAGATTGTCAGGAGGAGGGCGTCTTTTTTTTCCTTGCTCTCCTGAGTCAGGGGAGCCCTTCCCGCACATCTGGCCGAGAGGTAGCAACACATACGACTTACAAGTGCGGACCGCACTGGGCTCTGGGGCCGCGGCGTCCTGTACCTCCCCCAACCCTGGTGCCGCTGGTAAAGGGCAAGGTGCTTCTCCCATGGAACACAAGAACACTTTGCCTCCAGAATATTTATTCTTAGCACATGACCTTTCTCCTAGCCTTTTAATCCATCCCTAAAATTGCTAATAAAGATCAGGTTTCTGGCTCAGCAACCCCCGAAAGCTCTAATGGGTAGTTCTTACATCAGTAGGTTTTTTCCTTTTTGGAAATCACTTTCGAAAGTACTGGTTCACTCACACCTCTCCGTTTAAAACTGTACCTTTCAGAGGAGCTCTCTTTCAAGCCTCCGTAATTTGCCAGATTCCGTGTAGCAAAGCGAGTGCATCCCAGTGCAGGAGGGCACACATCCAGCCAGCCCGCTCCCCACTGGGGTCCCCCACCGGCCCCTGGACTACGCGGCCTTGGAGAAGGTGGCCGGGTGCTGAGAGGCAGCTCCCACACGACTCAGAAGCCGTTCTGCCTGACAGACTAGCGCCCTCGGTTTGAAAAGCCTTTTCTCTATCTTTAGTATTATTACAGTATTTTACGTTTTTATTAATACACCCCGACATTGACGGGATTCTTCCCTTATTAAAAACAAGCCTGTCATTTGGGGCATCTAAATGGAGGCAGGTCTGGGGTGCTGGGAGCTGACACTGATAATGAAACGACGCACGTGGAAGTCTGTAAATACCGGGAGATGGTTTTAGGGTTCTAAGGAAAACAGGCCCCTTGCGATTCTAATGAGAGGCCGCTGGTGGGTCTGCTGACCTTTAACCATTTCTTGCTCTTTCTGTCCTTACTGATGGCGTGTTTTTGCCATATTTTGATTCTGTCATCTAAGAAAATACTGAACTAAGCCTCTCAGAGCCCAGTTTCCGCCCACGTGCTGCCCGCAGTAGAGGGGGTAGTCGTGTCGGGTGCACGAGCTGCTGCACGGCAGCTCTCAGGACCTAGCGGGAGGTTGCGACACGGAACTAAGGCCTGGAAGTGCTTCCTGAAGGACTCAGCTCTGATGGGAGCCGTGCCGTGCCTCCGCGCGCATGCTGTCTGAGATGCCACGTGTAAGCAGTGAATCCATGCTCATCACCATGTTCCTTTGTTTTCTTCTTCTCCCTGTTGTCTTGATAGCCAGGCCTCCCTTATCCACCCTCTCTCCACTCCGGCCTCATCTCCTCTCCGGTCAACTTTGAGCACATCTATCACATGACTGTTAATTCTGCTGAAAAATTTCTCTCTCCTGATTCCATAAACCCTGAGTATTCCCCGTCTCTACGCTCTGCCCCCGGTACACCCAGCTTTATGACTCTGAGGGTACGGACAGCCGGGTCAGGTGTTAACTACCACTAACTGTGTGCAGACCTCCCGAACCCAGCTTGATAAGTAACCCGCGGAGGGGGCTGCCTTTTGCGAATGTTCCTTCCTGCTTCTCTCCTGCCAGACCTCTTCCCCTCCTCCCCCTCCTCCCCCTCCACTTCAAGTTCTAGTTTGTTTCTTCTTCTAAGGAAAAACATGCAGCTCGGAGAAGATTTCACTTTTATTCTTTAAGCAGTATTGGAGGGTATTTTTTTTTAACATCTAAAAGATGTTCCCATCCTGATGTCCCCTTACAGATGCCATCGCTAGAAATAGCCCCTTTGTGAGTCTTTATTCTGTTAAAACAAATAAGGAATCCCACCGTTTCTGAATGTTTTTATAGCTCATTACCGTAAATCTGGTTCCATTCAGAGACATTATTTTGGTTTAGTGAGGTTACTTATGGTCTGTGGCAGGACCTAGCCTCAGGCCTTCTGTCGACCATAAACCCCTTTTTGAAGAGCTTCCAGTTGTCCCAAGTAAGAATTACAACAACATGCACCAGTAACAGGAAAATAGCAAAGAGCAGGTCTCTCATAAGCTCTGAGATGCTGACAGGCCTTCAGTTCCACCCAGGGTCCACAATATGACAACTGAATCAAGGAGAGAAAATACAGAACGTGTGTGGCATCTGGAAGGAGGGAGGCCCCTTGGATGCCACTGACATCTCTAGCCGGTGGCCCTTGCCGTGGCCGGAAGCTGTCCTGGGTCTCCATCCACAAGTCCACGCTGTGCTAACTGCCCAGGACCACTCTCGCAAGTTAATTCCGCAGATAAGATATTTGGGTTCTGCCGTGGAAGCCGCACCCCACGTCACCCTCTGTCTTAGAAGAGGAATCGCAGCCATTGTTAGTTTTTTAGAGAAGACTCTAGAATGAGAAGTTTCTTTCTATATTTTTGTTTGCATTGTCTAGTTACTCTAAATTATAATGTTTGAAATGTCACTGCATTAAGCTATAATATCACTTAAATATCTTATTTGATGAATTATAAGATGAACTCTGATGTTAAAAAACCAGCCTTACGTTGCTTGTTAACACACCGCAGGGAGTGGAGTCCAGAGGAATGTCGTACAAACGATTGGTCAGGAATTTTCCATACGAAAGATGACGGACATGTTGTTTAGATCTGTCCTCCCCCAGTAGAAACACTGTTGTTAGTGAAAGTATTTCCACACGAAAAAGACCAGCAGCTCAGTGTTTGTAGAATGAAGGTGAACTTGAGCTGACTGAACGATACACTTTTTTTGTGGGATTTTTTTTTCTTTTCCTCACAGAATGTATCTTCTGTGTCTCAGTCTCTTGTGACTTGAACCTTCAGTGTGACTACACAACCGGCATATTTTCACAGGCTTGATTTTTTGCCATTTATTCTAGGCTAGGTTCATTCCGTAGGAAAGGACAGCACCAAGGTACCTTCGGGTTGATAGCAGGAACAGTGACAATGTAAAGGTTGAAACTGCTGCTCCTGTCTCTCGATCCTTCCTTTGCTGCCTCATGTGCACGTCCCTGGTGTCTTAGAGGGGCTGCTTCTGGGTGCTGAATGTTAAAATGCTGGCACTGCTTTTGTTTGGTTTTGTTTTCTTAGAGAAAAAAAAAAGGGTAAAGCATTCGCTTTGAACAGATAACACGCTAAGAATTAAATGGACTTTGCAGATTTGATACACAAACCAAAATGGCAGTGGTTGAATTTGGGGCCAGCCTACCAGCCGACTTCCACTTTGTGTGGCCCCGTGACTCAAAGTTCTTCACCCAACTTTAGCACGTTGTCCCAGTCACTGAGACTTGTGCCAGCGTTTGTGTCTCAAACGTCTGGGTCCATCAAGGTGGCCAAGGGCTTTCAATTCTCAGGCAAGTTCAGACAGCCCGTCCCTCACACCTCCTCTCTGGCGGTGTGTGACCTTTCAGAGCACCCATCAGCCCACTTTTCTGCCTGGAACGCCAAAATCATTCCATAATTTGACGGAAAGCTCTGTGAACCAGTGCTCCCGAGTTAGAGCACCTCACCCCGGCTGGGACGGTTTCAGAGGTGCTGTCCGTGGTCCTAGTGCCCTCTGTCAGCACTCCGGTATCCCGCAGAAAGCACTTCCTTAAGAAAAACATACCCGTCAGTCTGGAGCCTCCACAGGGGCTCACAGTGTGAACACTGTTCTCCTGGTCAGAGTCCCCTGCGCAGGAAAACCTCTGTTCCAGGTATCTGCAAATGTTCATATAATTCTGCACCACGCTGGACTTCTAACCGTGTAACTCACAACAAAAAGAATTTTTATTTGCTGATAATGGTTTCATTAAGTACAAGGATGAGCACTTACCCTTGAGCAGGGGGAGGCCGGCTTCCTTCGGGGTCAGTGCTTCCACAGGTGGGAGGGGTCATCGGCTCGGGTCCCTGTTCTGTGTCACTCTGTTCAAGATCATTTGTTTGTTATAGTTAGAGTGAAAATTATGCATCTCTGCAAAAAATCACTTCCGCTCCTGCTGAAGTTTTCTTTCTGTTCTGTTTTCAGAACCCTCGGCCTCAGGAAAGCCGGGCCGTGTTCAGCGGCTCGGTCAGTATCCCGTCTATCACCAAATCCCGCCCTGAGCCCGGCCGCTCCATGAGCGCCAGCAGCGGCCTGTCAGCAAGTAAGTGCTCCCCTGGGGCGCCCCAGGGCTCACCTTCTCCTCCCTTGCCCACGGTGCTTGCACCCCTGCATGTCCGGTGGCCGCACTGCCTCAGGCCTGCTGGGTGTGCCCATAGGCACAGGGACACCTGCTAGGGGGATGGTCACGGGGTCTGGAACTGCACCGTAGAGAGAAACCAGAGGAGTTGCTGGGGATGGACTCGCACTTAGAGTCATCGGGAAGGTCATGGGCCTGCCCTAGGCGGGAAGCGTGTCTGAGTCGTGTTTGATCGAGACAAGGCCAGTGTGGCCACCTGGTGGTGTCAGAGAGTGACACCAAAACCTAAAGTGCAGGAGGTAGGCAAGGTCAGGTCAGGGGCTCACGGAGCAAGCTAGGACATTTTTCTCTTCTTAGAAGCAAGGACTTTTTTTTTTAATGTTTTTATTATTTTTGAGAGACAGAGACAGCGTGAGCAGGGGAGGGTCAGAGAGAGAGGGAGACACAGAATGTGAATCAGGCTCCAGGCTCTGAGCTAGCTGTCAGCACAGAGCCCGACGCGGGGCTCAAACCCACGAACCGTTGAGATCATGACCTGAGCCAAAGCCGGATGCTTAACCGCCTGAGCCACCCAGGTGCCTCTAGAAGCAAGGACTTTTATCTAGTGTATGTTCTTAACATCCATCTTCCTGCCAGAGGGAGCAGGCACAGGCAGGGGTGCAGGCACAGTCCCGGGTGGCTCTAGGCACCGCCTGGGGCTTGGAGGGAAGAGGGGGGGTCAGTTGTTGGGGGGTGAGGGGGGAGAGCAACACATACCCCGGTTCCAGAGGGCCTGGCAACACATTATAATGGAGACCAGGGTCCCTGTCACAAACCAACGTCCAGAAGCAGGCAGGGGCCCCATCAGCTGGGACCTGCCCCCAGGTGGCACTGGCTGCCCCGTCGGCCTCTCTGTGCCCTGAGCTGCGGTGTGTGGCTTCCAAGGGAACCCAGAGCTCGGCAGAGGCTCTGAGGGGAGTCAGGGCAGCATGTCAGGTGCAGAGGTGCTGAGCACCACCTCCTTGGAACGTGTAGGTTACACAGAGGTGCCCCATGGCCGCCTGCGACCATCACCTGTCCCACTGAATTCACAGGGACCTTTGGTAGTTTCCGGGTCACAAGGGGTGATGTAAACAGTCCGCTTGTCTGTCACTTTCTCAGAATTAGGGTGGTGGCTGGCAGAGTGGAAAGTGGAGGGCCGGCAGATCGTGCTCAGTCGGCTTCAGTCCGGAAATGTGTCTGTGTCCTGGTGTTCTGGAACATTAGCTGCGTGGGCAGAGGGTCCCCCTTGCGATTGTTCCCCAGCCCCCACCGCCGGCAGCTGCGGCCAAGCTGGACGGCCCCATGCAGGGGTCCCTGGTGGCCGCGGCTCCTCATGTGGCTAGAGGCCTGTGTCCCTCACCTCGCAGTTCCGGTCATCCCCCCACACAGGCAGGCAGAGGCAGCAGCCTGTCTGTAACCTCCTCTTGGAGGGGACTCGCCGGCCCTGGGGCCCTGTGCAGCACTCTGACCCGCTTGGGTGGGGCTTCCCCCCTGTGCCCTGAGAGACGCAATGGCCTGTGTGTGGCCCTGAGCACAGTGAAAACTCCAGCCGGTTGGAGAAGCGATGACCATGTATCTTTTTACTAACGGTGGCGATTTGCCTTTAACCACTCTGAATTACCCGGGTTGACATACAGAGTGTCACAACGGTAATACTTTAGCCCAGCTCGGGCTTCGCTGACCGGGGGTCTTGATGTTGAAGGTCAAGATTACCATGTTTTTATGCAAAAACTAAAGATTGAAAAGGAACCCTGAGCACTTTAGGTATGGGCAGTACCCCAGTATTTTAGGGAGGGTTGTCCTTTTCCCTCCTCTGAATGGTGCCCAGCCCTTCTGGCGGTGCTGAGTCCCAAGGAGAGTGGGTTTTAGGGGTTTTAAAGAAACTCCCCTCCTTTTTATATCCCAGGCTTTCTGCGCGCCCCCCACCCCCAAGGAGAGTGCTTCTCCTGTGTTCCTTTGCTTTTAATGCAGATTCTCCAGCAGTTAACAGGTGCAGAGGCCCATGGCCTTGGCCGTGGCCCCAAGGCAGGGGCGGCCGTCCACACCTGTGTCTGTCTGCATTGAGGCCTCACCCGAGTGTGGTCTTGTAGGATCGTCGGCCCAGAACGGCAGTGCGCTGAAGAGAGAGTTCTCTGGCGGGAGTTACAGTGCCAAGTGGCCGCCCGTGCCGTCCCCGTCTGAGGGCTCCCTGTCATCTGGGGGCATGGACCAGGGGAGCGACGCCCCGGTCAGGGACTTTGACGGAGAGGTGAGTGTTGGGGGGAGGGGGCACCTGTGTCTGGTTGGGGCAATCCTGCCTGTGTCAGAGAGACCCATGCACTTGGGGCGCCGAGTGGCTTGCAGGTTAGGCCTCCGGTGCTTTATCTCAGGGTGGGAAGTTCAAGCCTCGCACCAGGCCTCACGCTGGGCTTGAAGCCTGTTTTTTAAAAAAATTAAAAGACTTGAGACCTCTGCTGCAGCAGGGACCCTGGGCTGCGGGCAGGGGACAGAAGTGGGGGCGGAGACCTGCAGTTTTGCTGGGGTGTCCTACGGCCTTTTGTGGGGAAGTGACCCACATTTATGAAGGCCACAGAGAGAACTGCGGATGTTTGCCACGATCTGGGCCCATCCCACGGCTTTGTTACTGACGAAGACCAGTCCCACCGGGTTCCTAGAGCAGGGGGCACCAAGCGCCTTACCGCTGTCTTCTCGGGCCTGTAGGACTCGGACTCCCCGAGGCATTCCACAGCCTCCAACAGCTCCAACCTGAGCAGCCCACCCAGCCCCGCGTCGCCCCACAAGACCAAGAGCCTGTCCCTGGAGAGCACAGACCGTGGGGGCTGGGACTCGTGAGTGGCCTCAGCGCTCACGGTGGACGCCAGAGCAGTGTCTCCCCCCCACCCGCAGCCCCTTCACCCCTCGCCCCTGCCCGGGATGCCGGGCCGGGCAGCAGGAGCAGCGTGGGGGTTCGGGAATGCGGACAATGCACCTGCAGCCCCACGCCCCCCTTGCCCCCCCACCCCAACAGCAACAACCACAAAGGCAGACTTTAACTGAGCAGCTTCGATGAATATCAATTCCATTTCATACACCTAGAGTTGCTTTCCACATAGTTGCCCCTCCCAAAGGTAGCTTGAGTAGACGGACCCCATGACGGCACGGGGAGAACGTCCGGCAAACTGGTGTCCGCAGGGGGAGCGGCACCGGCGCCCGTGGTGGCCGTCTGCCCAGTCGTCGCCAGTAAATCCTTACTCACTAAAGCAGGCATATTTTACTACAATACAGAGTTTAAATAAGTACACAAATGTAGAGGTTAAATACTGAATGTACATAGTAAAAAGCATCTTGTATTCAACAAAAGATGGATACGTATATAAGAGAGAGATCATTTAATTTAAAGAAGTGTGTTGTTTCTTGTATGTTCTCCAGCACAGTACTTTAAAGGGTAGGAAGGCCTCGAGTGTAGATACTCGCAGGCTTGAGGAGTCAGAGCCCCCCTTCCCCCCCCCCCCCCCCCCCCCCCCCCCCCCCCCCCCCCCCCCCCCCCGCCGGCTCTCTCACTGGTCCTCTGAGGGCTTCAGGAAGATGTTCCGGAAATTTGTGACCCCGCCCCCGCGGCAGAGCTAACTCCGGAAGCCTCCTCAGCAGCAGCAGCAAAAGGCTGATCGGCTTCCAGACCTGGCCTTTTCCAGCAGCAGGATTCCAACCACACTTGTCTCTTTTCCACCTTTGGTGTCTTCTGCAGAGGAGCATAGTAGAAATGCCTTCCTGTTACGTCCTGAGCCCTTCCATTGAGAGGATGCGAGGAATGTCATGGCTTCCGAGGGTCCCTAAAAAGGTTCAGAGAAGCACTTTTCTCCTGGGCCACCCGGTTCTTCTTGCGCTGGCCCCCATCCAAGGGCGGCGCACACTCTGCAGAGAAGCCCTAGGAAGGGTGTCGTTACCAAATAAAATAAAACCTCAGATGCAAGGACTTGAACAGCCTTAACCAAATATTCTTCCCCACGTCAGGTGGGAAGTGGAAACTTGTGGCCCCGGGTGCGGGCAGGAAGCTCTCGGGACCACCCCCGGGCCCAGCCAGCGCCATTCCCCCCTCTGCCCCCCCTTGCCCGTGTGTGCACGTGCTGTCCTGGCCCCCGCCAGCTGCACGCCCGGGAGAGCTGTGCTTATTCAGACCCAGTCCACCAGTTAAGCACATGTGAGCAGAGGGAGAGAAATAAAAATATCTCCTGGAAGTAAAGAGAACCTGTCTCAAAATTTTACTTTCTACTTAAATTTCCCTGGGAGCTAGAAATGCGGTGTCCTCCTCTCTCTAGACTTCAGCTAACAGGGACCCCGCACAGCCGGGTGTGAGCACTGTCTGCCCAGCGAACGCTGTTTCCAGGTCGATGCGAGGGTGCGGGGGGGGGGTTCCTCGAGGGGAGGAGGATGGGGGGCATGCCATGTGGCAGAAGGGTCGCAGCAGACAATTAATGGGTCTGGTTTTCAAGCGTCCGGGCAGGTGGGCTGCGGACAGGCCTTGTGTACCGCGAGGTCCCACGCTCCAAAATTGTCCTGCTGTGGGGATAGAAGCATCGTGGGAACTGCTCCCGAATGTCCAGATGTTGAGGAACAGACTGTGAGTTTGTTTACCTCCTTTGACCGGTGGCACCGTGCACTCCCTTCCCGGAGACGAGGCCAGCCGCCGCCTCTACCCCCGGCCCTCCCTTTCCCTGCGCCCTTCCTCTCCCTGCGACATCCCTGCTATGACTCAAAGGACCCCACGTTAAGCCATTAGTTTATAGCTTTGACAACCACCTGTGAATTTTTGTTGCCTGTAGGTGTTTATTTTTTAAAGGAGGATTTTAGGATCAAAGTACACCCCCCCAACCTGTAGCCTGGACCCCACTGCAGGGAGGTTTAGCAGGCAGACAAGAGCAGGGCACCCCTGAAGGCTTGCCCCCCAGCTGGCTCTCAGGGAAGCGCACCCCAGCACCGTGTCTCCTCCACAGGCTTAGGTCGAACAGAGCAGCCCCCAGTACGAGAGATCTGACAGCCGGGCTTTGCGGGAGAAACACTGGCGTGGGTGATGGGGGTCCCCAAGAACAACCTTCGCCTGGGCTTACCCTGCTCGTGAGCGCAGAACACTTAGCAGGTGCTGTCAGGAGCTTCTCGGAGTGACCTGAGAAGACCGGGGCGGGTTCTAGGGAAGCGACACGTGACGTTCGTGCGCAGGGGTCAGCGGCAGAGATACGGAAGCAGCAGTGCTGTCCCAAGTCGTTGGTTGTCAGCAGGACCTTTTAAGATCTGGCGGTAGGGCGGCAGGAGCGCATTTCCCGTAGGAAGAGCCCACGAGTGGTTTCCTGCGGGGTCTCTGCGTTGGTATTTGGTGCTGTGTCTGGCCAGTTGTTGTCTGCCCTTGACTTCTTGCTGATTTAATCTTGGGTGCTGGGGGTATAAGTTTATACGCATATATGTGTGCCAACTACAAAAGTCTTCCTCCTCGTCAAATGATTACTGGAGGTTTGCACGTCCCTGCTGCGTGGACGTCGCGCACTCGGTCCTGGGGGCAGGCTGCAGGGTCGGAGCCCCACGCACTTCTCGTACCCAGGCTTCTAGGAAGAACCCGAAATCACTGGTATGTTTACAGCCACAATCTGCTGCTCCCTGGCTGGCTCTCGGCCTCTCTCTGCCTTCCGTACAGTTAGAGTCATGTCGTTCGTTACTCAGTGGCCACACGTACTTCGTGAAAGACCGGTTGCATTTACAAGGACTCCCAGGTACCACTCGAGCCAGAGCAGGCAGGGGCCAGTGTCCCAGACGCCCCCCCTGCCCCCGGCACAGCAGGGCCCCTCTGGTCACAGACACTGTGGCCTCCCGGTCGAGCGGGGCCCCGCCTAGGGTCTGGACGGAGGGGTGCGCTCAGCGGCGGTCAGACGGGGCACTGGTTGGGCTCCTCCACCCCCCACGCCCCTGGTGGGTGAGCCGCGCTCCAGCTCATCGAGGCCATCCTGCAGCCTCTTTCCTTGTTGGGACTTCCGTTGTCGCTCAAGTCCAGATTCTCTGCAGAGTCCTGCCGGTGGAGGGCCAGTTGGGTGCGAGTGGTCCTTCTGCCCGGGCCAGCCCTCCTCCCTGGGGATGACTGTCATACACAGGCAGCCATGTCACTTACAGGGGTGGTTGACAAATACCAACCTTGAAATCTCATGAAAACGATCTGCCTTTTTATTTCATAGTGTGATGTCCCTTATTTTATCAATTTTTTAGGGTTTTTTCTCATTGTAATATTGTACAGTTTTGCATGACCTAGGTGTGATCATTTTTTTGTTTAGAATATAATGCTGACAAATGTGTGTGGAAGGGAAAAAGCTGTTGCGTTGGCCTCTGCTCACTCTTGATTTCCTTTTGTTCGGTTTTACGCCCTCGATGTCTTAGGAAAGTTTCTAAGCAATTCTCTGCTACCAGACCTTTTGCACAGAAATATTGAAGGTGGGACACTCAAAAATGTAACAAGACTCCTCGCCAATATTTTATGTTGGTATCACTTCATATTAACCAGAACTTGATGTATCGCAATAAAACAGGGAACTGTTGTACTTGACTGTTTGGTCTTTTCTCCCTGATGGAAAGATCTGAGGGAAGGAGGAAAGGTGCTTGACTTCTCGCCTTCCTGGATCCCGCTTTCTGCCGGCCCCCCTCCCCCTGCAGGACCCGGGATTCGAGTAACCCAGGACTTCTAGCCCCACCGCAGGTCACGTCAGGGGCGCACTCTGTCCTCTGCCGGCCAGGCTGTGCCTGAGGCCCTCAGTGGCCTGTGTGGCTGCCTCCCCGCCCCTCCACCCCTGGCTGTACCAACCCTGTAGTGGCTGCTTTTGTCTGCTGCTTGCAGTTAGTGCCCCCGCTCCTATCCCTGGGTCAGTTTGAACGGCACATGTGCGGACACGCAGGCCGGGTGCTTGTAACAAGGCTGAGGCGAAGCTGGCTGTGCCGCCTGTCCCGAGACCCACTCCCCCCGGTGGTTTCCCACGCAGTCGCAGTCAGCATTCCCGACTGTTCTCGGTGCGCTGCTACCGCATCACAGCGTCCGCCTCGCCGGAGACGCGGGCGGGAGCTGGGCTTGGCCAACTCTCCTCAAGGGGCCCGTGAAGGTCGGCTCCTTCCAGGTGCCTTTGGAGTCGGCTGGGGTGTGACACTGACCCTCACCCTTTCCAGCAGAAGAACGAACACCATGATGCTGGGGTTTTGTTGGTTTTTTTAATATTGAAACAAATCAGACCATTACATGAATTGTACAAAAATTAAACGACCCTCAGGTCTAGGCAGGTGACATCTGCACATTGTCTCCTTTCACAAAAGCTGCTGGGCCTGGAGGGCCCCACACAGGGACAACAGTGGTATCCCTGTCCCTGCTGCAGGCAAGCAGGGCCTGCACAGGCTGAGGGAAGGGCAGAAAACAAACCTCATTCTAGACATGCGCACACAAGCCTTCACCTCTGCGGTCCGTAAAATCCAGGGCCTTTTCGGTCTTTCTGGTTGGCGGGGATGCTCTCACCTCCTGGCTAACATTCCATCAAGAAAAACCCCGGTCCGGAGAGCAGCAGTAAACCCGCCTCGAGGCACCGATGGCCGAACGCCACGCACAGTGGCTCCAGAGCCGCCTCGCCTGCTACTGCTCGACCTGGCGCCGGCGGTAGTTGCTGTAGGCCTCCTCGAACATGGCCTTGCAAGGGAAGCGGGCCTTGAGCTTGGAGCAGATGAGGAAGGAGCCCCCCATCTTCCTGTGCAGGGAGTAGGTCTCCTCAGGCGGCGGGATGAGGCGGTGCTTGAGCATGATGGGGATCAGGCCGTGGATCTTCTCCGTGGTGCTCTGTGTGCCAAAGTCGAAGGGCTCCTCTGAGGCAAAGGCCTCCCCCAGTATCAGGATGGCGTCCAAGTGCGCGTCTTCCATGGCCTGCGGTGGGACTGGGGGGTGAGCGGCCCCGGCCACCACAACCCCCCCCACCCCCCCCCCAGAAGGCCATTCTGCAGGTGTGGGCAGGGTCACGTTAGCAAGCAGTGACCATGACCAGGCAAAGCGGGAGGGCCTGGGGAGGCTGCTATGCGCCCCGCGCCCAGGAGACGACAGGGCTGCAGTCCAGGGGCCACAAGCCTGTGCCACCTGCCTGCATTCCACGTCTACGCAGGCCCATCCCACTGGGGCCAGGCCGGCGTGGAGCACAGGGCCAGAGGAGAGGGCACCACCACCTCTCCCTTCATCCGTTTACAAGTCAAGGTTCGGCTTCAAAGGACAAAGCAGCCCCTGCCCTGCTGCCCACCCTCCCCACACACTGCATTCCAAGGCCTGTGGGGCTGACCTTGACCTCGTAGCCTGTGAGGAACTTCATCTCTATGGATTTCTTCAGCACCACCTCCCTGTCCCTGTCGGCCGCTGCCCTGATGATCTGAGGGAGAGACACACCAGGGACCAAGAGCGGCTCCTGAGGGGGCACTCCCGGGGCCACGGACCCCCAGCTGCCCGCCCCACCCCCGTTCTCCCTCACTGTCCTTCCAAGTTCCCTGCCCGTGAGCCCAGCAGGCTGTGTCCTCACCCTCCCCCAGTCTCCCAAGCATCCCAGGGCCAGGCCCTGCCCACCTGGATGTAGAGGTCGGTGAAGGATCGGTCAAATTCTCGGGTTGCCCCAAAGTCCAGAAGAGCCACCTGGGGGGCAGGCAACAGGGGGGAGGTTTGCCCTGGTGGAGCAGGGGGCCCAGACCGCCCCCCGTGGAGGCCCGGGGGGCTCACCTTGTGCTGCTGAGGGTCATAGAAGAAGTTGGACCAGTTGGGGTCCGTCTGCATGAAGTGGAACTCGAACAGCTCCCGCAGGCACAGGACCAGGATATTGTAGCAGATCTGGGGGTGGGCGGCCAGGTCACCTCGGCCCCTCCTCCAGCCACCACCCACCCCGTCCTCTGCTGTGCCAGGGCCCCTGGCTCCGGGATAGGGCACCCTGCCTGTCCCCATCAGACACACCTCGTTCCGGACCTCCTGGCTCAGCCCCTCAGCCTGGTCCAGGGGGAAGCCCGACACCAGCTCCGTGGTCAGCACGTGGGGGCTGCAGAGCTCGTCCACGATCTCAGGCACGTAGAAGAAGGGGTGGTCCTTCAGTAGCTCCCTGCGGGGGTGGGGGGGGGTCACACCTGGGATGCAGAGCTTCAGCCCCTTACCCCTCAGAGCCGCAGGGCACTTCGCCCCCCAAGGGGCCGCCTGTCTCCCCCTCAGAGCCTCCCACTGCACCTGAACTTGCGGGCACAGGCTGCCTCCCGCTGGTAGTCGCACTCCAGGGCCAGCTCCCGCCTTAGCACATCGATCAGGTGTTCGGGGAAGAGGCCTGGGCAGGGAGGAGGGGGTCACCGCAAGCAGGGGGCCCCCTCTCAGGTCTCCAGGGCCCATCCTGAATGCCTGCCCTTGACCCTCAGCAGCTCTGACCTTCAGGAAGCATGTTGCTCATGTTCAGCACTGCCATGAGGTTGTTGACGTCGCTGTTGATGCTCTGGGCCACACCGGGGTACTGCAGGGGACAGAGGGGTCCCTGGGCAGACAAGGGCAGCTGCCTCCTGCTGGCTTCCCCACGAGTCCTGCCCAGACCCCACCCCCACCCCCAGGAACAGTGGCCCAGTCAGGGCCCCTGCCTCTGAGCAGACATGAACTTGTTCCCTGTCCCTGCCCCCTCACCCCACAGCCAAGCCTGCAGGGAGGCTATTGTCCCTCCAGTCACTCCACAAATCCTTCCCGGTGCTGCCCAGGCGCTGGGGACAGAAACAGTGAGATGCAGTCCCACCACAGAGAGGGGATGCAGGGGAGAGAAGGCAGAAGTGTAGGGTGCAGAGACCCCAACACTGCAGGGCCCTCCAGGGGACAGGTGTATACGCAGGTGCCCACCTGGATCTTCATGGCCACCTCGCGGCCACCCTTCATGCGGGCCAGGTGCACCTGCCCGATGGACGCAGCCGCGAAGGGCCGCTCCTCAAAGTACTCCAGCTTGTCCCGCCAGCCTGGGCCCAGGTCACTGTTGAGAGTTTTCTGGCAGTAGGGGAGGGGCCATGAGCACGGCCCGCCCTGAGCGGCGCCCGCAGCCACCCCCCTAGGCGAAGAGGGGCCCAGAGGACCCAGGTCCCCCCACCCCGGCACCGCATGTCTCACCATCATCTGCTTCAGCGGCATGAAGTCCGCGCTCTGCCTCACCCGCTCAAAGATCTTGGCCAGATGGGGGTTGATGAAGGCGTCGTCTGGAAGGTACCATAGCAGTCAGAGCGCAGAGCGCCGGCCCCTGGGAAGGAAGGAACCCAGGCAGCAGCACAGCGGCCACTCGATGGCCCCACCCGGCCTCCCGCTGGCTCAAAGGTGACAGGACATGGGCCCAAGGCCATGCAGCAGCCCCAAACCCGCACACAGGCCCCTGAGGCGGTAGATGAAGGCTCCAGAGGAGGCATAGGGACCCTGACACGGCTGTCCACACTCCTGGGGCCCCTGGGCACCAGTGAGTCCCCGGAGCCCTTGCGTCCGTGGCAGGACACACACCAGGGCCACTGACCCACGGTGGCCCAAGCATCGAGGTCTCTCAAGATCAAGCAGATCCTCTCAGGGTCAGAAGAGCCAAGTTCAGGAAACAGAGTAAATGCCAGGAGTCCCCCCAGCCTGACCCCTACAGAGACCCACCATGTCCTGATTCCATTTCTGATGTGTCTCGTAGCTGCGGCCACACTGTGGGGACCACGTGTAGCCCCCCTTCTCACAAGTGGTTGCTAAACAGTGTCCACCACATCCTGCCTTCCCACCCATAAGTTCCCGTGATGCCCCAGCCACATGCTGTGTATCCTGTCTGCATCTCAGGCCACAGTCCCTCCAGGATGCCACCCACGCCCACGTGGAGCCCCTGCATCTTGGATACCGTCCTTAGGAGGGTCACCAGGCGGGGGCGTGTGGAAGCGCCTGGTGCCCCGTCTGCCCTGGGGGCTAACTCCCACCCTCCGTGAGCCCATCTGAAGGGGACACCCTCCAAACCCCCTCACAGGCCCCCACCCTGCCACCACCTTCCCAGCCTCCCCTGCTGGGGGCCACGTGCCATGTCCCCAGCGTCACAAGGTGGTAGGCCTGCAACCTGCCCCAGATGTGACAAAACACCCAGATAGCAAGACAAACCACCATGGGCTCCTACTTCAGATGCGTCTAAACCTGCAGGCTGGTCAACAGCCGGGATTTGAGCAGGAGGAGCAAGTGCAGGGAAATGTCCCGTCAGCTCCCAGCGGGGCCGAAGTGCTGAGCTCCCTCCACCCCCCAGGCCCCCTCCCAGCAGGGCTGAATCCCCCACCCCCACCCTCAGGGCCCCCTCACCTTGGATGCTTAGCATCTGGCCCAGCTTGAGCGCCGCCCCGCGCACCTTGCACAGTGTGCGGACGATGCGTTCCGCATTGGCCTCGGACAGGAAGGGGCTGGAGTCCAGCACGGCCTTCTTCCCTGCGGGCAGGCACTGGGTTAGCATGAGCGGGTGGCCCCTCAGGGTGTCTGCGGGCCTCACCCCACCTAAGAGGGGGGCTCGAAGCCAGGCCAGCAGAGCTGCAGTGGGTGCCCGTGGGGCACACGCACATTTGCACAGTTGAGCCCCTCCCTCCATATCGGTCCCCAGGGCCTGACACTGGCACCCCTGAAGAACACAGCCAGGGGCAGGGATGGGGGCAGCAGGCATCAGGAGGGAGGACCTGAGGGGACCCAGATGAGGAGGACTAGTCACTGGCCCTTCCCTCCATGTAGAGGACAAAGGTCACAGCACCCCTGGGGTCACTACAAGGCGAGGGTTCAGCCCCCCTCAGGGAGGGGGGCACCAGGTCAAGGACAGCACACAGCTGGCTGAGGTCTACATCTCCCCTCTGCCCACAGAGGCCCCTGATGGGCAGTAACCTTGGGGGTGCAGACAACCCTTGTCTGGAACTCCCAGGGGGTGTAGGGTGCAGGGTGAGGACTCAGAGAGACTGTGGGGAGGCCCAGGAATGGCAGGGCACGATCTGGCTCCAGCACCCTCACCCCCACCTCAGCATGGCCCTGCCTGCTTATCGAGTGTGCCCTGAGCCCAGGGGGGAAGGGGGGGAGGCTAGGCAGGGGGCCAGCTCTGCACCTGCCGCTTCTCTAACCCTGGGTCATCCAATGCCCTCCCTGCCCTGGGCCCCTTGAGCCCAGTCAGATCTGCCCCTAAGGCTGCACCCACAATGCCCAGCCAGCTTGGCCCCCAGTGCACTCCTGCCTAGAGTAGGGGGGCATGGGGACTAGGGCCCGGGGACATGTTGCAGATGAAAAGGCCAGGGAGAACGCACGAAACCACTGGCACCCACGCTCGGCTGCACGAGGCTCACACCCAGGGCCCCAGACAGCAGACCTGCACCAAGCTGGGCCGAGAGGAGGCTCCAGATCACCCCTGCCCTGGGCAGCAGCAGAGGGCCAGGCGAATGTGCCCTCCCAGCACACACAGGAGGGCTCCTGAGATGGGGGGCCGTGCGGAGTAGCCCCTCCCCACGGTATGCACTCCTGCCCAGGCAGGGCTGGTTCTGAGGGCAGCCTGGGGGGCCAGGCCACGGCTGATACGCCTCCACTTGGGAGACACTCTCTCTCCAGGCCATGGGTTCCAGAGCCTACTCAGGATGCAGGGACACAGCCTGGGGACTGCCCAGGCCACCCCACCATGGCCCAAGCCCAGGGAGTGCCCTTGACCCCAGCCAGGGTCACCACTTCCCTGGCGAAGGCCAGCTCTGGGGCCAGTCTAGCCTCTTCTCCACTTGGACGAGGTGGGTTGGAGCTCAGCCGGTTTCCGGGGGGACAGGCTTTGTGCCTGGAGAACATGGGCTTCTCATTCCAGAGGAAGCTGGGCCTCGTTCCCCAAAATGTCTCAGCACCAACACTAAAAATACCCTCACTAACCGTCTGTCCTCCAGCCCCTTCCAAGGACGCTGGGCGTGTTCTGTGCAGCCGGCACTCAGGGGCCTGCGGGGGCAGGCCAGTGCCCTCTCTCCAGGAGGGTCTTGCGGGTCGAGAGGGGCCATCCAGGGTGTTGGCAGCCAGGACCCCAGGGGCCACAGCACAACAGGACAGTGGGGTGTCCCTGGGGGTCCCCATAGGAAGGGCGAGGAGTTGGCATCCACTGAATGGGCCAGGGAACACCCAGCCCAGATCTTCAAATGCATTTGGGGACCCCCAACCCTAGCAGGAGGTTGTACCAGCACTGCTCTCACCGGCCCTGGGGCCCCATGCTGGTGGGGCACCCTAACGGGGGGCCTCCAGCTGCTCCCAGCCCCAGCGTCAGAGCAGTCAGGGTACAGGACACCATCCTCGGAGGCGGCCCATACCCAGCCATCCAGACCAGGGGTAATGAACGTTGTGACCTGACCTCACCGACCCCAGGGGGCAGGGGACAGAGGAATCTCGATCCCATCTCAGAGACGAAGATCTCAGGCCAGAGAGGCAGCCATTTCCAGTCCCTGAGTTGGGGCGGGGGGGTGGGAGGGGGACCAAGGGCCCTGGAGGGTCTGCTCCCTGAGCACTCACCCCCCCTCACCCACAGCCAAACAGGGAGCCCAGGGCACCCGACCTGGCCAACCACTGGGTCCCAACAGCCCCGCAGAGGCTGGGTGGGCCGGGCGGGTGAGGAAACAGCTTCAGACACCATTTACACAGAACCCAGGCCATGGGGCAGCCCTGGCGGCCAGCACTCCAGGGACACAGGCCCACCTCCCAGGGCCCACCTACCCTCCAGGTCGAGAGCCTGGCTCACCTGAGGGGTCCTCTGGGCGGAGGCTCTTCTTGGCGACCTCAGCCAGCGCACCAAAGCCTAGCCCCACAGCCAGACCTGCAAGGAGAAGGGTGCTGGGCACTGGTGTGGGGCTGCCCGCCAGTCCCATAGTCTCCCCTCTGCTTCCAGGGACCCTTGCAGACTGTCCAGACATCGCAAAAAGGGAGACAAAAGGCAGGAGATACACATCTGCTCTTTTCAGCCGTTTCTGGGAAGCAGCCCCATCTGGGAGGCCCCGCCTGCTTCTAGGTGGCAGGTGCCCCGCACAGGCCACGGTCCCCGAGAAAACGCCCAAGTGGGAATGAACAGAATATGTGCCAGGAACGGTCCGCAGGCTGAGGATATCCTGGCTACACGGGCACCCCTCGGGATGGAAAATTCTCTAGAAATCTCTCGACTGGAAGGAGAGCCCTCCTGCAGTGATATGAAGCAGCTGTCCATGGGAGTCAGAGGTTTTGCAAAGGAAAAAGGTCTCATGTCCCCAGTCCAAGCCACGGAGACTCACAGGAGCCGCCCCCACCCCAGGCCCAGTACATGCGGACCGTGGTCTAAGGACAACCAGGGACCAGATGATTTCTAATCTTCAACGTCAAAGTTCATTAACACCTCTTTTGTCCAGAGACTGAAATGCCTGCTCTCAACTGTCTCAGAAAGGCCTGCAGAGCCCAGTATGTGCCACTGAGGCCACACAGGAGGCCTGGGGGCCTGGGCGAGGCCGAGGTAGGGCTCACATCCACAAGGATTGACCCTGGCAGGAGGGACGTCAGAGACCCAGGGAAGACACCGGAGACACCCTAAGACCCGCAGTCCCCCGGCAGCAGCACCCATACCCACACGGGGCCACTCTGTGAGCCAGGAGACCCGCAGAAGCCTCCACGCTCCCCACATTCTCCACATTGAGTGCAGATCGGCGTTATGTAAGCTGTTATTGTATTGAAAATTTTACATAAAAATAAAATGCAAACATAAACAGTAATTTTTAAAATGAAAAGAAAATAACCCAACCTTATACCATGCTTTTGTAATACACATTCCGTGCCAGCGGGCGGCGTCCCCCATGGGTCACACCCCGGACTCACCTGTCCACTGAGAGCCAGCGCTCCCGGCAGGGCCGGGCACTGGTAATGCCCACAGTCATTTTGAATGGCTTACTCCCATTCAAAATAGCTAGACCAGTGCTGTGCAAAGAAATACAATGCTAGCCACGCGGATAACATTACATGTTCTGGGGCACCTAAGTGGCTCGGTCAGCGAAGCGTCTGACTTCAGCTCAGGTCATGATCTTGCAGTCGTAGGTTCAAGCCCCATGTCATGCTCTGTGCGGACAGCTAGGAGCCTGGAGCCTGCTTCCAATTCTGTCTCTCCCTCTCTCTCTGCCTCTCCCCTGCTCACACTCTGTCTCTGTCTCTGAAAAATGAATAAACCTTAACCAAAGAAATTTAAATTTTCTAGTAGCCACCTTAAAAAAGGCAAACAAGTATGTGAGGTGAATGTGCATCCTCCATTTTATTTAACAAAAAACAGCCAACATACTGTTATTTCTACAGGGCTCTTGCATACAAAAATTACTAGAGGTATTTCAGTGGTTTGTTTTGCTTCTGTACCAAGAATCCCGAGCACAGCCTGGGCCAGGACAGGATGGACCAAGCTCTGGAAGCCACGGGAAGAAGACAGTTACCCACAAATGGCTCCCAGGCCCTCCCAAGACATGTTGGTGCCAGGACCAGGTGCCATGGTGTTCTCTCTCCGACCAGCTCTGGAGGGTACTGGGCAGTGCCAAGGGCAGCTAGGGCCCCAATTAAACATTAACTCCTCTGCTGCCACCCACCTCACCCCTCCCAATGCAAAGAAAGTGATAACGAGCAGGTTAACCTTCAAACTATAGTGACTTCCACCAAGGGCCCACTGCATCTAGGTTTTTCCCTGCCGAGATCAGGTCCAAAGCCAAGCCCACAAAAGAGGCAGACGTCTTCAGAGGTTAACCAGCCTGGCCGATGCTCGCAGAGGTGGCCCCCCCTGCCCCTCAGATGCCCTGTCAAACTCTAACAGGCCATCGCTCCACCAGGCATGGCCACTGCATGGTCAGCCAAGATAGCCTTAGGCTTGCCCAGTGGTGGCCAGAGGTGCAACCGCGGCCCTGACCTTGGCCTCAGGAGCTCCTGCGCTAGTGAATCAAGAATAAACTGCCCCCCTCCCCGCACCCCCATCTGGACTCAGGTGATGCCCGCAGCCACATGGACCGGGAAGCGCAAGGTGGGCCAGGACCTTCCTTCCCCCAAGGCAGTACATGGAGGCCAACCCTGGGAGGCCAGCCTCTGCCTTGGATGCTCCGAGCCCTGCTGAGCCAGCTTACTCCGCACGTCCCCCCAACCTCAGTCCCCCTGGGTTCCGGCCCACATGGCGATGGGCACCGCAGAGCTGCGCGCAGCCCTTCAGCCCCAGCCACGACCCCGCCCCTGCCTTTGAGCAGGCGCCAGGCCCTTCCAGGACCATTCCCACAGGTTCTCTCATGAACAGAGTTTCTGCTGCCAAGTGCAGGGGAGATGGGAGAGCACAGGGCCAGCCTCCCAGGCCCCCAGCCTGGGCCTATCCCTGCCGGGTCCCTCGGAGGTCGTCATGGCCACAGGGCCACTGCCCAGACAGACATCAGAGGATAAGAAAAGGAGAAACAAAACACCTTCCATCCAATTGCCCAGTGAGGGCGCCCCGAGCAGGAAGAAGAAGTAAAGGTTCCGGCCTCCCCTGCCAGCACCGCCAGGTGTGTTGACAGAGCCCAGCTTGTGGGGTTCCTGGCAGGGGCCACAGATGGGCGTGTCCGGATAGCGGGCTGCATGCCAGGCCGCTCTGAGCCCTTGATTCTGTAACCCATCTAACCATCCTTCCGATCCTGGCAGACAGCCAACGCAGAGGTCGCAGGGACTCCGAGGGGATCCTGAGCCCTTGAGAGTCCCCCTCCACCCCGCCCAGCACAGCGGCAGCCGGAAGGAGCACGGAGGCCCCTGGACAGGGTGCCCCAGGCCGTCGGGAGCTGGCCCCCATGCCCAGCCCTGGCCTGGCCGAGGGACACAGAGGCTGGTTACAAGGCCCAGGTTCAGACTGCGTGTGCACGGGAAGACTGCGTGACGTCCCCACGAATGTCAGAAGCAGAGCAGCCACCACGTTGCTCCTCTGCCCAAACAAGCATCTCTTCTGACTGACGGGACACTCTTGTGGCCTTGCCTCCCTAACGTGGTGCCCAGTGGCTCTAGCGGCAGGAAAGTCCTGCAACTCACAGCAGAGAACGTGTGGACGAGGGGCGCATGTGGTATAAGCATATGAGGAGGGACAAGTGGACACACAAGCCCCACAGGGCCCTTGACCTGTTTCCTGATATCAAGTGGGGCTCGAACTCACAGCCCCGAGATGGAGAGTCACCTGCTAGAGCAACAGCGCCAGTCAGGTGCCCTGTTACCTTATGTCTTGACCAACCTGATGGGAGTCTCAGGAACTATTTTTAGAACAAGTATTTTTCTGGAAGTCAGGGCTGCTTAACCTTTTATCTCCTAAGAGTGAAGGCTGCCCCAGGGTCCGCTCTGCCTCACTCCTGCCCCGCAGTCGTGTTCTCGCATCTGTCTTTCAGGTCCTATTTCGCAATCGCCTCCGCACGTCACCTCATTTCTTCCTGCCGCTTCATGTTTTTTCTCCTCACTGTGTCCCGTTGCCTCCGTGCCCTCCCCGCTTCTGCCTGGTGGCGCTGGGAGTCCTGGAAAGGCCCGAGGCCGCCACAACACCCGCTGAGATTGGCCTTCCCCAGCACTTGCTCCCCGTACTGGCGTCCCCTTCTACAGCCTTCAGTCCTGCTCACAGTGCAGCCGCAGAGGGGACAGGAAGACAAGTCCCCCGAGGCGTAAACCAGAAAGGCGACAACGGAAAGGACAGAACAGAAGCCACGTGGGACGCAGGGGACTTAATCCCAACACACGGGTGACAGGGACTCCAGGAAGGGCAGTGAGGGCGAGAACAGGGCAGAGCGTTACTTGAAGCAACGACCCGGATCCCCACCACTGATAAGATGACAATCCACAGATCGAAACATCGCTGCCCAAGTCACCGCAAGTCACCCCTACCTTGCAGGGGCCCTGGACTGCTCTGCGGCCGGCAGTCACCCCACGGGACCGGGGGCCCAGCCGACCACCAGCTGCGGCTCCATGTCAGAGCAGAGCCTCGGCTGCTGTGCAGGGGAGGGGGCAGTGAGGGTCTCTAAGTCATTCCACCTGCGCCTGGGGTTCTACTTCTGGCCCGCGGCACCCCATCCCCCAGCTGTGTCTGTGTAGCAGGGCAGGCCGCACACAGAGGGGCCTCCGGAGCCCAGAGGAGGGGAAGGAGGTAGGATTGACGTTGGAGAGGTCCAGGTCACTGGCCCCCGTGACATGTCCTGCACTGAGGAATGAGGCTCCTGCAAGGGCATCAGCCACATGGTGGCCTCATGTCCCCAGAAGGCCCCACAAGCCTGTCTCCCAGGATCGGCCAGCCTCCTTCCGAGAGAAGTAAGAGACCCACAGCCCTGCCCTGCTCCCAGGACCGAGCCACAGGGGTGGGGGCGATCCTTCTGTGACCCCCAAGTTCTGAGGAGCCAGCATAGGTAGACAGAGTGGAGAAAGTGGGGGCAGTATCGACGGGGGGCGGGGGGGAGCGGGGGTGCCATGGCCACACCCCTTCCTCCCTCTTGGCAGGGCGGGGGAGGGAAGGGGAGGCAAACGAACTCCAGCCACACTTTCCACATGCCTATGAGGGACCTGGGGAAAATCGATGCCTGTGCCCCCTCTGCGCATCCCCGCTCCCAGATCTCCAGCTCATTGAAGTGCCAGGATAGGGAATTGTCCCCTCTCAAGGGAGGTACACTAATTTTTCCCAGGCGAGAGTGGAAGCATCAGGCATGAGACCAGACTCAGGGGCCCAACCCACAACCGCCACACTCCATGGGACAGAATCTCTCAAGCAGGAGGTGGGGCCTCTCCACCTCTGGTCTGGTCCCCACTCTGGGGACGGGTGCAGGGACCTGGACCCAGCAATGGGCTGTGACCACAGGCACAGGGGCTGCTCCCCAGCTGACTGCCACCCTCTCTGGGCCAACGGAACTTGGTTTATTTGCCCCCGTGAATGACGGCACTGCAGGCCCCACTTGCCCCAGGACGCCAGCTGTGTGCCCATGACGCATCTCGTGTATTTTAACTTCCTTTTCATACTACGGACATTCTGCTGGCATATTCTTGTGTGCTTGGATCTGACAGCCTCCTCCCCGTACCAGCTCTGTTCTCAGGATGAGCAATGTCGGGGGGGTGGGGGGGTTGGCAGGAATGCTCTTAATCACCAGAGAACGATGGCTTTAAGGACATAGCTGTGAGCTGCCTGTTTTGCCAAGCGGAAATGGCACTCCTGCCTGGTACCCTCTAGAAGCCCCGTGCCTTCCCTGCTCCAGGGGCGACTGGGATCTACCTCCGCAGCCCAGTGACTTGACCTCCTTCTACCGGAAGACTGGAAACTGGGTATGAACAGGAAAGGGTCGGCCCAGAAGGACGGAGAGGTTGCGCCAGCCGAAGCCAAAGTGTGCCCACGGGTGATAAGGGCTCCTGTTCCAGAATCCTGACCCCAGGCTGGGGGCTAGCTCCACACAGCCAGCCTTCAGTGCACTAGGCTGGGCCTGCCATGCACAGCACGGCGCACGCCATGTGTTTAAAAAAATGAGCTGTTGGAGCACCTGAGAGACTCAGTTTGTTGAGCCTCTGACCAGCTCAGGTCATGATCCTGCAGTTTGTGAGTTCAAGCCCCATGTTGGACTCTGTGCTGTCAGCACAGAGCCTGCCTCAGATCCTTCGTCCCCCTCTCTCTGCCCCTCCCCTGCTCACGAGCTCTCAAAAAGTTAAAACACGAGTCAGGAAGGCTAGGGTTTGAGAACAACGCCTTCGTGATCATCTCCAGCCACCTAGGGATGGTTACGTGAAGCGAAGGCTATTATAAATTCTGGGCTTTTCTCCTTTGCTTCCAGAGAGACCATGAGCCACGGCTCACTGTGGCACCAGAGCTGGCCCACTGCGCAGGCCCATGGGAGCTAACGGAGAAAGGGAGGTTTCGTTCACGTGCCGTGAGATCACCACGAACGCACCGCACTGTGGAACGGGGCATGTACAACAGAGCGCACAGGGGTGATGTGTCTGACCTTGGGTCCCGTCTCCCCCATTGCTGTCCCCTCTAGTCCTCGTCTTTGTAGGATTTCACGAGTAGCTGACTGGGTGGCCGCTAGGTGGCCCGCTTTGTGTAAACACAATGTGTTTGTCTTCCCCATGTTCTCTTGGGGTTTGTTTACAAACTTGTAGAGATAAAAATACCCACAGTGTCTCTGACAAATGTTCTGCACTAGGAAAAGAATCTGGAACATAGCTTGGTGACCCCCTCCCTTGAATGGGGGGGGGTCTTGAACCACCTTTCTCTGTTCCCCTTCCCCTACTTACTATTTTGGGCCAGATCTCCTCTCCCAAAAACTTGACTCTTCTATCCCCTCTTCCACACCCCCTCCTAAAAACAAGCCCCCCCCACATACATATTTCATTCCCAAAGAAGCTAAGAACATTCCTTGTCCCCAGTCTCCTGTGTCAAGACCATTCCTTGATGAGATTCATACTGATACACTTGTATTTGAATGGATCAAACCTACTTTAATCTCTTAGGATAGAGAAAAGGAGAAGCAATGTGGGCGGGGCGGGGGGGGCTTCTACATAGAAAGTGGGGTTGGGAGACCAAGAAAAGGGAGTTGAGTGTACACCCAGGTGACTCAGGTCCAAGAAACTCCTGTCACAGTGGCCACAAGACTGTTCAACAGGACACAGAAGACTACAGCCCCATGTCGCTGCTGGAAACCAAAGTTCTGTGTGAAAGACGGATTTTATTGGGGGGGGGGGTTAGCGTGTTATCTGTTCTTCCCCTGATCATCGCTCCCCTCGGGAGACAAAGTCACCTGGGGCATCAGTCACTCCATCATTGTCTGACCTCGCTGTGCCCAGTCCATGCTGACCCGTTTCCCTCCTCTCTTTATCCTGGGAAAGTACAACAAATAAATTAAAACTTACTGGTACTGAAAAAATTTTTTAAAAAACTGATTTTACATAAGAGAAAACCTAGGCCACAAGGAAACAGGGCCGGAATTATAACCCAAATATTACAAAGACCTAAAGCCTAGTTCTGACCCCACATCCAGTCTCTGAGCGCGTCTTTCCCATCATGACTCTACCAGGGCCTACGGCCCACCTCTTAGCCATAATCCCCCAGAGCCAGCCTGGGTCCAGGACGCCCACCCCCACCTCAGCATCGGAACCACTGGCACGGCCCCTGCCCTCCACCTCCCTAGCCGAACACCCGACCTTCAGGTCTAGAGGGACCCCTTTCCTCTGTGTCCCCTTGTAAAGCACTCTCACTCCTGACGGTCCACATCTCGCCCCATGAGGGGAAGAAAGGCTAGAAGTGCTTTCTAGAGAAACAAAGTAGAGGAGTGTTACTTCCATCCGTGTAGACAGTGACCCACCAGGAAACCACACACCCACAGCTCGGGGAAGAACACACGTAATTGGATGCTTGCACCTCTAGACAAAAAATGGCTTTTTGTGACACGTACGGTTCTCTGCCATTAATTCTGATGATCTTCTATCCAAGTCCATTCCACTCATTTTTCAAAGGCCAGGCTCGACCCACCAAATTCACATCAAACTCACTGAAGGGCCAAAACACATGGCGCGAACACATCTGGGGGAGGAGGGGGCCCCAGCAGTCACCTCTAGAGCCAGAAGGACACGTTCCTCCCAGGTCTGGCCCCCCTCTATGTCATCTCACCCCCTGGCAGCTGGTGACGGGAGCTGCAAGTCTGGGCCATGACACTGGCCACCCAGAATCACTGCCGTGGCCGCCTCCAGGCCCTGACGGCTGTCAGCAAGGGCCCCGGAGACTTCTGGTGGCACAGAGCACCTTCTGAGACCCCAACCCAGGCTGCCTTTGGCCGCCTGCCCCCTGCCTCTCTGCCCCACACGCCTTCCTTGACCCCCACCCAGGAGGGCCTGGCTTCTGCCTCTTTCACCAGGAATCCATGGCCTTCCATCCCATTCTAATTTATGCCCATGACCTTCACTCTGACCCTTTTCCCAAACAGACCCTCTACTGCCCTCCCCCGCGAAGATGCCCATGAGAGAATCACACGTCTAAAACCCGCCGGGGAGATGACGCCTCAGTGAGAGCCCTATCTGGAGTGGCAGGAAGACTACAGGACCTCAAACTCAAGGGAAGGGAAGAGGGGCTCCATTCAGTACTCAGGTAATAACAAACCCCTCCCCCCCAGCTAGTGGCCTCTTACGAAGCAGGGACGTGCCAGGTCTCCTGCGGAGTAAGGACCACTGGAGGCCCCCAGCAGGGACCCCCAAACTCATCCTGGCAGCGGCCCCCCAGGAAGTCACAATGCTCTGCAAAGACAGAGTTGAACGGAAACCGAGTAAGGAAACAAAGCAACAGCTCCGTCCTGAGTCTGATGACCCCCTGTGCTAGATCCTCGGGCGGCTAAGGAGCAGATACCAACTTTTAAGAGAGCAACGATGGAAGCAAAGCTCCAGGCCAAGAACATTCCATCCAGGGAACACAGTGGGCTGTGAAATTCAGAAGACGGGCAGCCGTCAGGCGGTGTGGGAGCCAGGCTGTCCAGGGGCACAGAGCCGCCCCGAGTGAGAACTGGGACGCGGCCCCAAGACGAGGGGCGGCAGAGAGAGAAGGGCATGCACGACGGGCGGTTACGGGACCCCAAGCGGGTCGCGGCCCAGACACACCACAGCGAGCCCTCATCCTGGTCAGGAAACAAGTCCCAGAAGTGACAGCACGGGGTCAGGAAGCAGGGGCAAGCGCTGTAGCGCTTCACTGAGACGCCCTACCCTGGGCGCAGGTGCGCTGCACGCAGGACTCTTCGAGGAGGAGCAGACGCAGGAGCTGACGCCCTCCCCCGGACCCCTGTGGCCCCCACCCGTCCTCCTCCTCCACAGGGGCCCCAAAGCGGCCCCAGCCCCACTCAGCCAGGGCTGGCACGCCAGGGCAGGTGAGGTGGCCCAGGGGTGCACAGCCACCTTACCTCCAAAGTTGGCCAGCCGCCCAATCCGTGTAACCGGCACCTTCCGCTCCCGAGCCCGCTCGCTAAGCTAGAGGGAGCAAGGAGAGAGACCTCACAGAATTGGTGAACAGGGACGGGATCCTCCTCAGGGCTTCACGCTGCCCCCAGGCCCCCCCCCCTCCACCCCCAGAGGCCGGCTCCACCAAGAGTAGGCCTCTGTGCTCCCAGGAACTCCAGAGTGAGCACAGATCCAGAGGTGTCCCAGGACACCTCCCCAGGCCCCTCCAGGACGCACCATCTGCTTGTGAGGCTTGCTCTCGGGGCGGGCCTTGGCCTGCCGGGCCTTCTCAATGTCCTCGGCGGTGAGGCCCCCCATGGAGGACTGGTCCTGATGGAAGAACCGTCGCTGAAGGCCCGGGGCAGACAGTAGGTCTCTGGGGTCTCCGAAGAGCCTCCCGGCCACCGTGCCCAGAGGGGAGGTGGCCTGGCCAGGGAGCCCGGCCTCCCTAAAGGGTCCGCTGGCAGCGTAGGCAGGAGCCGGACCCTCACTGCCGGCATGGTCCCAGGGTAGAGGCGGTGACTGGTCAGGGGAGGAGGCCGCAGAGAAATCTGGGGAGGCCCCCGCGGCCTGAGGCCCAGAGAACTCTGCTTCCGGGTCATCGAAGCTGTCAGCATACGGCTCTTCAGGCCGCTCCTGACCCTGCAGGGAACACAAGGCAAGTGAGAGGAGGGGGAGGCTGACCCAAGCCCCCTCCCACCCCCGCACTGCATCCCCCTGCATCGGATGGCACACCCGAGGGGGAGCAGCCTCAGCAAGTTCCGCAGAGGGTAGCCCGGAAGGCCAGAGACACAGGCTCTGCTCCGGGGCGGGGGCCATGTAACCACCAAGCACCTGCCAGGCCCTCACCTGTAAATCAAGGCTGAGGAGGGGCTCCCAGGGCCCCAGGGAGTGGGCCGGGCCAGTGGGCAGGGAGGGCTCTGAGAAGTAAAAGGCCAACTCGAGACAGGTGAGGGCCACGCATGAATGGCATCCACCTTGCCGCAGACGTGGCCACCACCAGTCAGCCTGAAAAGGCTCTCACAGCAAGGGCCCATCACAGCCAGTGCTGGCCGCTGTCCCCAGGAGCTGGGGGGCCAGGGCAGGCCACGAGGGAGGCACCACGTTTTCTCTGCAGTGGTCACAGAGACCACACTAGGGGCCCAGGTTCCTCCTACATCTGAACCCTGAGTGACCTGAAGGGCCCTCCTGACCTCTCCCTGCTGCCCGCTCATCTGGAAGTAGGGCTGTGCACAGTCACAGAGCCGTGAGGACCACAGCCAGGCCAGGGAACAATGCCGGCTCCTGGGGGCCCACGGCCTCACCACCGCAGCCAGCGGGATATCAAGGGGTCTGAGGAGGGAAGGAAAGATAATGGCCCTCACTCTCATTTCATAAACGGGAAGCTGAGGCTGGGAGAACTGAACTGATCTGGTAAAGGCCCAGCAGAGGCCTGTGGCAGAGCAGGGATCATTGGCCCCGCCAGGGGCACTTCAAAGTCCCTAGCAAGCCCAGGAGAGAGGGGGCAGGGCAGGCTCTGGGGGGGAGGCAGGGCATTTCTGGATCACCCGGCCCTCCAGGGCCCCACCACCACCATGGGGACACAGGCCACCAGCCATTCAGGCCGCCAGGAATGTCCAGGTGCTCTGCAGCAGCAAAGCCCGAGTACAGTCACCTGTCCTGCACTCGGTTTTGCCTGTGCCGGTGCACAGGACAGGTCTCTGGGTCGGGCACACAGGCTGGCAGGACAGGTGAGGAGGCAGGAGGCGGGGCAGTGGAATCCCCCCCACACCCCTGCACATGGAGAAGGGAAGCCCGGCCCGCTGTGGCCCTACAGGGTGGGAAGAGCCAGGTAACAACAGCTCGACACTGCAGCTTCCCCCACTTCTTCACCAAAACCGACCCAACGAAAAAGCACTAACGGAAGTCAGATAAACTGGGAGAAGGCGCTGGGTCTCATAAACTGCCTCCTATAAGAACGCGGGTGGATATTACTTTTTTTGTCACTTTTCTAATTTCCGAAATTAAAAAGGCCTCTGCCCAGCACATTCAGGGGGCCCAGGAACTAAGTGCAGGCCCCCGGAAGGGGTGGATGGGGGCCGTGGTGCCTCTGCAAGAAGGGCCTGAGCTGACCCACTCCGTGAAGCTTCCTGAGCTGAGCTGCAGCCACACAGGGACAGGAGTCACTCAGGGATTCCACCACACCCCAAAGGGCAGGGGGTCACCAGAGCCGGGCACCTGGCCACGTCCCGGGTCACCTCCCACCCCCCATCTCCCCAAGAGCTCCCACCCAACCCCCAACAGCCCCTGGCCACCCCCCTCCCCGCCCTCCTCACCTGCACCTTGCCCAGGACCAGGCCGATCTGCTCGGCGGCCGTGGACTGCAGGGCCCGGGCAGCCAGGACGAGCTCCCCGCCGAGGCCCCAGTGCTGCAGGTGGGTCTCCGCGGCCGCCCGAGCCAGCTTGGCAAGGCCTCTGACCAGCATGACAGCGTCCCCCAACATGGCAGCCATGCCCCAGGGCTGAAAGAGAGCAGCCAGTCAGGGGTGCCCCACACTGCCCCAGGTCACCTCCCCACAGAGCAACTCCACCCCAAACTCAGGGCAGGGGCTACAGCGGGGTGGGTTCTTCCACGTGACACCCCCAATCCAGGCTGCTGGAGAAGAGAGAGCGAGGGTAGGCCAGGGCTCAAGGTCGGCTCTGGGGAAACCCCCCTGCCCCGGGCCTGGGCCAAGGGAAAGGCTCTGTGGAGGTGAGGCTGGGGACGCCACAGCCACCTCAAGAGACACAGGAAGCATGGAGGATCCAAGTGATTTGCCCATCTCCCGGCCACTAAATGGCAGAAGTGGGACTTGAAGCCAGACACACAGATTCAGTCCAGTGCTCGTTCCTCCAGACCCAAACCAGGCCAGGGAGACAGCATCTGCCCCCAAAGCACCTCCCCAGCGGCCCAGGGTGCCTGACCCCTAGTCCTTGGGGACTGCAGGTCCCTGCTCAGCTGCCTGAAGACAAGCAGAGCCCCACCCTCCAGGCTGAACTCCTCACCCCTGCAGTCCAGGCCCCCAGGGACAAGCAGAGTTCCTCCGCCCCCACCAGCTGAACTCCTCACCCCTGCAATCCAGGCCCCTGGGGACAAGCAAAGGCATGCTGCCCACCCACCCCCCAGGCTGGACTCCTCACCCTTGCAGTCCAGAGGTCCCCAAGGACAAGCAAAACTCCCCCCCTCCCAGGCTGGACTCCTCACCCCTGCAGTCCAGGCCTAGGCAGCGTCTCTGGAGGGTCCTGAACAGCAGGATTAGATGGGACAGGAAGCATCAGAGCACACTGTGGGCAGGACCCCCGTGTGACGCTGTCTCCTTGTGTGGGCCTGCCTTCCTCTCTAACGAGTCAGTGCAAAATGTGTTTAACATCCGTCAGGGTCACAGTCCCCAGCAGGGCCTCAATCACTCAAGTACTTCTTAAAGCCTCCTCCAGGCCGTGTATTGGGAGGGGCAGAATAAGGTCCTGGTAAAATACTGGGGCTGAAGAAGAGTCCCAAAGGGGAAAGGGCAGCAGGGGAGCACTCTGGCCAGGCCGGGAGGAGCTGGGATCCGATAGGAATCTGGAGAGAAGACAGGCACCAGAGAGGAGAGGCCACTGGGGCCCTGCACGAACTAACAAGTGGAAGCTGGGAAGGGCCAGATGCACCCTGGACAAGGGGCAGGGTGCACAGATGCCTGGGGGGCTATCCATCAGGGAAGCACACCCGGGAAAGGTCCAGGCACTGGTGGCTGGCTGGCTCCGCTGGGCAGTTCTGCAGGGGCCTGCTATCCCCTGAGCATGGGAGGGATGTGCTACATGTATTCGATAGGAGCAGCACAGTGATGGCCAGAGGAATCCATGAACGCACGGGGGCCTGGACCGTAGAGCTGACCCACTATCACCCACTCTCCTGCCACCCTCCCAGACTGCTGCTGCCGGGCACCGGGGTGGGTGCTCTCCACACCCCATCTCTTCTGATTCTCTGTGAACAACCCAGTGACACATGCATTGTTGCCCCTCCTTCACACAGGAGACAACCCAAGCCAGAGAGGGTAACTAACCTGTGCGGTATCCTGTACAGTAGCCCTGGGGCCCACCATGGCCTCCTCTGCTCTGTGCCCGCCACACCAGGCTGCCTCCCCAAATGCTCAGCCCACTGGCTCCCAGGCACCCCCCAGGGACGGGGCCTCCTCAGGCACAAATGGGCCGCCTACACCCTCATCCAAGCCCAGGAGGTTTCTGGAAAGTGACCACACCCTTGAAAGACACAAAGGGCTAGCCCACACCTGCTACCATTTCACAGCCGGGCTCCAACCTAGGATCCTGCACTTTATGGGAATAAACAATAAAATTTTGGCGTGAGCCCCACACACCAAAATCCCACACACCAAATATCCAGGTGTGGGGAGAGCTCATGCAGCTTATGCTGGCTCTCAAACTGCCACCCTGCTGGCCCCAGCCCTGACACACACAGCCACACCTGACTCACCACCCCTGTCTGGAGGAGGCCCCAGTGAGAGAAGAGGTTTCCGAAGGAGAGTTCAGGGACATACAAGGGTGGATGGAAGCCAGGCCCGAGCCACATCTGTTCCGAAGGACCCCTGTGGGTGTCCCCAGGGAATCTACCACTGCCCCAAGGGCCCCTCAAACAGGCCTTCCCCTTGCTCACCTCTCAGTCCAATCCAGATAACCAAAGCAGAGTCTCCCACACATACGCTCCGATATAATTCCAGAACCTCACCCTGTCTGCTGATATCCTATCTTCCAATGACCCTCCTAAGCCTTATGTAATTCAGACTTCATTCCCAGGCTGAAAAGTACTTCTGCCTGAATGTCCCATCCAAGTTCAAAGCACGCACAAAAGACTCTCTGGAGCAGAGCTGAGAAGTGACTCGGGGCGGATCTGCCGGCACTGGCTGGCTGGCCCACTGCACCGATGGGGGCTCGAACCCGAAAGCCCATCTCCAGCCTTGTGGACCGCAGACCCAGGCCTGAGGGCCTGGAGCCCACTCCTCACTGCCCTCCCATCCCACTGGCCGGGACTACACCCATTGCACCATGATGCTTTTAAAATAAAATTCCTAAGGAAACAATGTTACATAAATTGACCAAAGTGTTTACATTCCCACATTTGGGAGGAAGGGGTAACCATGGTCTGTCTCTTCCAATATTTTCCTAAGGTCTTTTGTCCCACATAGACTACCTTCAAAAAGGCAAATAAACAGGTCATCTGAGAATGGTACACCTTAGAAAGGAATTAGTTGTGCCTTTTCCCCGTGTGAAAGGCAGCCCCTGCCTCCTGGTGCTCATAGGTGTGCCGCCCCCCACCCCAGGGCAGGGAGGAGGCAGCCGGGTGTCTGGTCTGCTGCTCTGCTGGGCAGGCCTCATCCAGGTAGAAACACCGTCACAGACACCAGCTTCCTGCTCCCCAGGGCAAAGCCAGCTTTTCCCAAGTCCACGCTGTCATGTGTGAGCAGATTCACACGTGGATGCGGTTCAAACCGCAGCCCAGGCCCACGGCTGCTCTGAGAAATACATTTCTCTAACATGCAGGGGCTACCCCCCACCTCCCAGAATGAACAAGAATGAGCTACACCGAGAGGCGTTCTCATCTTGATCGTAACTAAATAGAAGAAAAGCTGCGGAACATGTTGAATAGACCAGTTAAAACCTCGCCTGCACCACGATTCCACCTGCAGGTGTCAAGCCCCGAGCCCAGCCGCTGCATCCTGCCCAGAAGGCACACAGGGGCCCCGAAGACATCTCCCCCGAGGAGGGGGCGGCCGAAGTGCCGTGTGGGGGCGGGTGGCACTCCCCCTCTGCGGTGCCCACTAGGGACTAGCAGCAAAACAAAAAGGCACACAGCTATCGGTTCATGAAGGTGGCCCCCAGTACTCCGGGCTGGTCCCTGCAGGCCCCAGGTGAGCCTGCCCTTGGCCCCAGGTGCTCACAGCCAGGCGCCCCACAGGCACTTCTGTGAGGGGCACGGAGGCCAACTGAGGCTGACACACAAGGGTCAGGTGCTGAGGAGGCCGCTGACCAGCAAGAGAGCATCCTGGGAGCAGGCACGTGGGGTCCCAGCACCATCACTTGCCAATTTGTCCATCTTCAGTAGGAGACAGCTTCAGGTGGCTCCCCTTCTCTGGTCCTAACGTGCTAAAGTGCCATAAAGGAAGTAAATAAACTTTCTGGATTCAGAATCACAGGCCCCTGAGGAGCCTAGTCTGGGGCACTTTAGTGGGCATCAGGGCACCCCAGGGAGCTTGTTAAAGCACAGACAGCGATCCACCCACCCACCCTCATTTCTGATTCTGTAGGTCTGGGGTGGGCCTGGAGACCTGCATTACTCACAGGTGCCCAGGTGCCGCTGCCCATGCTGGATGCCTACCCAGGAGCCCTGTCCCAGAGGCCCAGGGGACAAGCGCCTGCCTGGGGGAGGGGGGGAGGGGGGGTGGAGAGGCAGGGCAGGGGGCCCTCCCCAAAGCCAGGCAGGAAGGCGGAAAACAGATCCTTCATGCAAGTCGCCCTGCTGTCCCTCCCCCAAAGTCTGGCCTTCCCTTCAGTGGAAATCTTCCACCTGCCCTCTCCTTTCCTGTCACTGCCTCAAGGAGCTGAAAAGAAGTAGCTTAGAGACAATGAGCCCCAGGACCACCACTGACTGTCACGTCCCACACGCTGCTTGCTGGATGTCATGTTCACAAGGCCCTGGATGCTGTCAATCTCTACCCTGCACAGGCACCAAAAGGCTCCTGTATGTGCTTGAAAGTGCTTTCTTTTTCTCTAAGAAAAGGGACACACACCAGGTGACCATTTCCCACAGGAACTCCAGGAAGGACCAGAACTTGGGAGCCCAAATCCCAGGCGTCTGTGGCCGCACTCCACAGAGGCTGGACTGGAGTATCAAGCATCGGAAACCTTGGGGGCTCCCGCTGGTGCAGCCCCCCAGGGTCTCACAGCCACTTCACAAACAGCCGGATGTGCTGGCACTGAGCCCACAGATGAATCAGGAAGACAGAGCGAAACAGCCTCCACTGCCGTCTGCCAAGCGCGGCCAGGCCTGGCCACTCGGCTTCCCGATGGGGGACAGGCCACTAGGGGCACCCAGTCCCCAGCCTTCTCCTCACTGGCCATCCTGCCCATGATTATGCAAGAATCCGGCCAAAGCCTGGCACGCTGCACTCCCTCCAAGACGGATGCGCGTGACACTTCAGCTACAAGATCGAAGGCCACGCGGAAGGGCATTTACAGACAAAGAGGAAAGTTTATCAAAACTTCCACATGAAAAAAAAAAACAGGTGTCAGAACAGTCTTGGCCTTTATTTTTTCTAAAATTTTCAACAAAGAACATGCACTACTTTTACAGTAAAAAATCAATGATATAAAAATAACGTTAAATATCTGCCTAAACTAAAAAAAAACAGGCAGGCACAGGGAGGTGTCATTTAAAGAAACGGCTCCGCAACCCCGAGGGACAGAAGGGACAGCCAGCGGACACCGCCCCATCGCCTGTGAGCCACCACAGCAGGAGATGACGGCCCCTGAATGGCTGCCAGGACACCCCACTCCAGGGCTCAACCACCCTCCCAGAAAGCGGGGACACAGGTTGGCAGGAGGCCTAGTGCCAGCCCCCGCGGTAAAGGTGGGGACTTTCACCCACAAAACCAGGATCCTAGTTTGAAATAAAGGGCAGCGACCACATTTTCCTGAACCAAAAGTTAGGACGTGTAAGATGATGAGGGTCCCATCCAGGCCCACCTGCTTTTGTAACATTTTCTGGACTACAAGCATCTCATCAGTCAGACCGAACAGCTTCGAGAGCAAGCAGCGGCCCACAAATCCCTTTCTGTCAGGCCTGTCGACCCTTATTCTGGGGCAACAGTAAAACAGAACCACCAGTGTCCCAGGACTCTGGAAAGGTCCCCAGAGTTGTCTCAGAGCCGCCCCACAAGGCTGGTGCTGGGGTGGGATTCCCCCCTCAACCTCCCGGGACAGGCGCACTCACCAGACACAGAGCAGCCCACCTGCAGAGCACTCCCCCTCCAGGGGTGGCCTGCATGCTGCCACAAAGGGTCAGGCCTGGGGGGGACAGGGGGCTGTTGGGGTGACATCCTCTGCATCTCCCCTCCCTCCTCCACCCTTTCAGGTGCCCCCGCACCCCTTCGCCTCACCCTAATGGACAAGGGCCACGTCAGCCCCCAGCTTGAGCCTGGGTGGACAGACATGCACCCAGACGCACTGTCTTCACTCTTGCACTTCCATGCACCCCTACCTAACAAGAGCCCCAGCCAGGCCAGCCCCGGGCCCACTTGAGAAATGGGGTTCAGGGAGGTGTGAGACGGACACAGGCAATGGCAATGCAGACTGCTGTGTCCATCTGGAGCCCGCAGAGCCCCTGACTGCAGGCATGGCAGCCTCCCGGCGAGCCCCTGTGTGCCCCGTTCACCGTGGACCCTGCCTGGGTCTGAACCCACGGCCTTCGGACAGCCCAGCAGAGTCGTGTGCCATGACGGAGTTAGCTTTGGGGCCTCGTTATCTTCTAGGTTAAAGCCTTCGTGTCCCTCCAAAGCCTCCAGACTCTAGGGCTTTTCCTTGGAAGTGGTAAAAAGCACTCACACTCGTGCTCACGCACACAAGATCTTGGTGATCTGACACTCCACTCAGTGAATGTCACCAGGTCCCCAGATGTTTCTATCCTGTGAGAAGCAGAAAACCAGCACAACGTGCTAACCACAGGGGCTGCTATTTACTGAGAGTTTACTATCCACCAGGCTGTGCACTAAGCATTCTACAATATCCTGTTGATCGTTTTTATAAGGCAGGAACTATTAACATTCTACTTCTGAGATGAAGGAACTAAGGCACAGAGAGGTTAAGTACCTTGGCCAGAGTACACAGCTTACACAAACTGGAGGTAGGAAAGAGCTGAGTCTCTCGGGCTCAGGAGCCAGGCAGCCATTTAACAGGTAAGAGGAGAAAACAAGCTAAAGGCTGTTTTGACATTAGACCATGAGCCCCACTTCCCCACCCACTGGAGATGATGTCCTGACTTCCCTGCTTTGCCCACTGGGCTGGGGGAAGGGGTGGGCTGTTAAAAGCAGCAGAAGCTCCCCACTCCAATGGTGACGGCCCAGAGGAGCCCGACGCTCTCAACAGACCCACACACGCCAAGGGCTCCAAAGCCCTGGGGCAGAGGAGGGGGGTGCGGGGAACAGGGGGTCCCAAGTGACCACACACAGGGCTTTTACCCACCCACCTGCCAAGCATGGGCTCCTGACAGCAACTTCATTTTCTGAGTAAAAGCTCACCAGTCTTCTGCTGACAACATGAGAATAGGGGCGCCCACGTGGCTCAGTCGGTTAAGCATCCAAATTCAGCTCAGGTCATGACCTCAGAGTTCATGGGCTCATGGGTTCAAACCCCTCATCAGGATCTGCTGACAGTGCAGAGCCACTCCTCTCTCACTGCCCAGCCCCCATCCCGGCTCACATGTGCCTGATTGCACTCTCTCAAAGATAAAAAAATAAATAAATAATAACAAACCACGAGAACAATGCTCATCGCAGATGTGGTGCTGGGGGACCAGTCGAGATGCTATGAAGCAGGGCACCCTGGGTTCAAATCCTGACTCGACGGCTGACCCAAGCCATTCCAGGGTGGCTGTAGGCCTCAACCTCCCCCTCTGCTCTCGAGAGGAGTGGGTTAGGTGACCCCCACCACAGCACTCAGGGCCCGTGTGACTGGCGCACAGTGGGTATTCATTCCTGTGACCCCAGAACCCGTTCAGAACGAGGCTGAGCCTCGGTGAAACTAGAGGGTGCAGGAGTGACAGCAGCGTGCACAGGCCCATTTATTTATGTCCAGGCTCTCGGGCCGGGCGCGGGTTACGTCTGACTCAGGAAGGGCATCTCAACCTCTCCTGGGGCCGGTGTGGTTGACCTATGCCGTGCTGTGAGGCCGTCCAGCACCGGCAGCCCGCCTGGACGTGGGGAATAAACACTGGCCAGCAATCCTGACCACGTCCAAGGCTGCTCTCAGACAAGAAGCTTTCACTGGTATTTTATGGTAGGAACGGTGTGGGGGGCCCTCTGATCCCTGTGAGCCTTCTGTCTGCAGGCCACGGCACACTCTACCCCCAGAATACTCTCCCCCAAACCACCACCACCCCCACCATGCTAACCCCTCGCTCTGGCTGAAGGATAAACAGGACAGGCCCCACCACCTGGGGCTGGGGCTGGAGGCGTCACCGTCAGGACCGGGCCTCCTGCCCGGCATCCGCTTTGTGCCCACGCCCTGCGACCATCGCTCCAACCCCTGGCAGGCAAGCCGCTGGTGGCTCCTGCACATCTAAACGGCCCTCCACCAACCCCACAGATGGAAGAGCACGGTCCTTGTGAGCCCACGTTGGGGCCTGGGAGTCCGCCATCTGACCAGACGGGCCCCTGCAAGCCTGCTCCTGAGCCCCTCCCTGCACCCTGCTTCCCACCTAGAAGGTACGGCACGCAGCATCCACTCTGTGAAGGGGGAGCACAGGTGCCCCGCATGCGTGAACACATCACACCTCCCAATCCCCAGCGCCCTAGGAGGCTTCCCGTCAGCCGCTCTCATCTCCTGGGCTGGCCCAATCCTGCCCTGCCCAGTAAGTCACGGCGCCGGTGCACATACGCCTTCTCTCTAAGCCCCTCATGGGAGCTGCACCTCTCAGACTCCCCCACCTGACACCCAGGCTGATCCCGAAGACGAGAACACAAGCACCATCACACGGGAAAGTGAATGGGACCCTGGGTGGGGAACCTGGAGCTGGGGTGGGGGAGGTCAGAAATTTAAAGGGCTGTGCTCAGATGTGGCAGGCTGAATAATGTCTCACAGACATGTCCACACTCTGGTCCCCAGGGCTGGGGCTAGGCTACCTTATGTGCCAACTGGACACAGTTAAAGATCCTTTGGGTGGGGGATTGGTGAGAAGGGCCCAGTTACTCACGGCTCCTTCCAGAAAAGAGGCGGGTGGTCCGAATGGGAAGATGTGGGAGAAGCAGAACTTGGGGGGTGCGTGAGGCAGGGGCCAGGGCCAAGGGGCACAGGCCGCCTCCAGAGACTGGGAAATGGGAAAGCAGGGCTCACTTCTGCCCTGATCCCCGTTCTGGACTTCTGACTCCAGACTGCAGTGAAGTCTGCAGTGTTTCAGCAGGTGGGTTTGCGATGACTCGCCACTGCAGCCGCAGGACATTAACACGGCAGCTATTTTTAAAAAGGCGAATGGTTGGGTGGGGAAGAGGGGCAGGCTATGTTCTAGAATACTTTGCAGATCATTCTTCTGAAATGATTAGTTTGGTCACCCCACAAACAGCGCTGAGTGACAACTGAGTGTCAGGTGCTGGACTGTCCCACAACCACTCAATGTACATTCTCGTTCCGGGCGACCGAGTCCTGCCGGCCTCCCCAGTAAACATGCCCCGGGTTCCGCAAGCCCCTTCCCGAGGCTCGGCTCAACATCACACCAACACTGAGCATCGGGTACGTGCCAGGCACTGCACACGGCCTGGGGTGCCACTAAGTCTGAGTCTTGTTTGTTTATTTTTAGAGACAGAACATGAGCAGGGAAGGGGCAGAGAGAATCCCAAGCAGGCTCCGTGCTGCCAGCACAGAGCCCGACACGGGGCTCGAACTCATGAACCGTGAGATGATCTGAGCTGAAACCAAGAGTCGGTCGCTTAACTGACTGAGCCACCCAGGCGCCCTTCAAAACACTTCTCATCAGCTTTTACCTTCCTAATCTTTCAAAATGCCTGCACTTCACATTTACGGTTTCAATGACATACACTCCTTACCTGGCAACAACCCCGTGGGGTGCCGTCCCAGTCAGCTGGGGACAGGAGGCTCCCCAACGCCCCAGAGATGGCAGGCGCCGGCCCTTCAACACTGGCCCAACTCCTGGCTCTGGTCCTTCCCTGCCACCCGGGAGGCCGAGAGAGAAGCAGGTAGGAAATCTGTCCCAGCATCAGTAAGTCAACATTTTAAATAGTCACCCTCCCAAAGGGACAGCAAGGTCCATGCCCTGAAAGTGTGCAGAAATCATGAGTCATAGAAATCCCGGAGCCAGCAGTGCTCTCAGAGGCCATCTGGCCACACTACCCCTTCCAGAAAGTTCCCGAGTTACCTGGACTTTGCGCGCCAGCTGCCCAGCCCCAGCTGGCCTCACACATAAATGGCAGAAAGGGGCCCCACTCCGAAGCCCACCTCTGGGTGTGTGTGAGCCAGAGGAGACGCTGAGTACATGGCCCTCAGATGCCACACGGCCACCCAGGACCAGCCTTTACCAGCTGCGTCTCCCCATACCCCACGAAGCCCAGAAAGGGACGCTGGCGCTACATGGGCACAAGTAAATCCAGTGCTTTTCTTCTCATTTTCCATTTATTTTTGAGAGAGAGAGAGACACAGAGAGCAAATGCATGAGCAGGGGAGGGGCAGAGAGAGAGGGAGACACAGAATTTGAAGCAGCTCCAGGCTTGAGGAGGGAAGCAAGTGCCACAGGGGGACTGCCCCTCCCCCAGGTACCCCCACCTCGGGACACACACTTTTGCGACCCAGGGTGTGGTCATGAGTACTGAGCCTGGAGGGACACGGCACCCTGCCTCTCCTCCACACCAGCTCACTCTCGTGCACGTGCACTCACACCACACACACTCACATAACCATCACCAACACACGCACACTCATGTGCTCGCTCTCACACACATGCACACCTATGCACATGCTCTCTCACATCAGTCACCAACATAAGCATACGTGTACACTCACGTGCTCACACTCACCCATGCACACCCATGCACGCGCTCTCACACCACAGTCACCAACACTCACACACATGCACACTCACATGCTCACACTCTCACACATGCACTCGGGAACGCGTGCTCACACCACAGTCACCAACACACACATGCACACCTCACATGCACACTCATGCATGCACTCTCACACCACACAGTCACATAGTCACCAACACACTCGCACATGCACCCACTTGTGCACTCACACTCGCACCACACACGCACCCAGCAGGAACAAGTACATGCTCAGCGGGCAGGCGCAGGGCAGGGAAGGAGGACACAAGGCACATTTGCTTTCCGCACCAGGTGCCCCACCCACCTCGCCCCTCCTGCCAAGCACAGAGCTCCCTCACTCCGCAGCTGCCTCCCCGCTTCCCCAGACAGAGGCCTCGAGCCCTGCCCACATCTCAGACCCCCAGACCCCCTCTCCTGGCCCAGCTCCTCCTCCCTCCTCCACAAGGGCTCTCTCCCAGCCTGCCTGCTGTCGTCTCCACTCTCTCCTTCCGCAGAAACTGTTCCCCTCAAGTCCACAAACCACCCCCCAGCCTTCTTGTGCCAAGCATAAAGACCCCCCTTGCTGACTACTCACCGCAGCCTCCTCTCTGGCTCAGCCACCCCAGGCCCTGCCCGACACTCTCCAGGGCCACGGCCACCCGACGTCTCAGGCCACCCGGCCCAGCCAACGCCACTCCCCTGTTTCCGCCAGGTCCTCTCGCTCCCCTGAAACCCTCCCTGGGTCCTCACGATGCCCTCCCACATCTCCCTCCAGCTCCATGTCCTACACGGCCCCTCCTCCTCCACCTGTCACCCAGCTAAGGGTGGGGGGCGGGGGGAGGCCTGGTCCTGTCCCCCAGGCCCTCCCCGCTGACCCTCAACCATTCCCTGGGCTGGCGGGGTCTGCACATCCCTGCGCTCAGCCCAGGAGGCCTCCACCACTCAGGCGGGTCTGTTCTTGAAACGCATCACCCCCCCCAAGTCCGGCAGGTTCAGGGGAATGTGGGCACTGCGGACCTGTCCTACACCCTGATGTAAGGATGGTCACATGGCTTCGTGCAGTCGTCCAACTGCATGACTGCCCATGAGAAGGGCCAGGCCTGCTACACACAGACTGTATCCCCGTACGAAGAGCAGGTGGGTCCCACAGGCACCTCAACCACCTAACATCACCACCTTCCCCTAAACCAGCTCCCCTCCTCTTGCACTGTGACACCACCATCCACACCAAATGGCTCCTCCCAACTAGAAACCTCAGCCGCCAGTGGCCAACCTGTGACTTCACCTAGAACCTCTACCTGCAAATTTATATTCTCTCAAATCTACGCGTTGCACCTCCCCTTCCACCCCACCCTGGCCTCTCACAAGCCTCCTCCCGGGCTCCCTGCCTGTCTTCCGCCTGGCACCCTCCCCCTGGCCGCAGGACCTTGGCCCCTGCCTCAGCCTCGCAGCTTTTCTCTCCCAGGGGAAACGCATGCATCCTTCAGGCCCCAGCACCCAGGTCTCCGGGCACAGAAAGTACTTTCCCAACCTGCGCCCTGCTCTGGGTTCCCACAGCAGACGGCTGATGCCCCTCCAGGTCCTGCACAATGTGTCTGGGACTGTGTGCATGCCAGGGCAGTGAGGATTCCACCCCCCCCACCCCCACTCTCGCTCACTTGCTCGCTCGCTCTCTCTCTCTCTCTCAAGGCCCCCAGGCTGCAGCTGGATTCATGAGCCGGGAGTACTTGGCAACCCTTTCTGGCCTGAGCTGAATGTCCGCCTAAAACTGCCAGGAGTGCAATGCCAACCCCCTCAGCCCCCAACCCCACTGCTGGGGTAGAAGCACCACTCTGCCCCTCCCAGCTCCCCAGGCTCCCCCAGCTCCCCCAACTCACCCAAACTCACCCAACTCGCCCAAACCATGAGGGTGGAGCACACAGGCTGCTTTACCAGGAAATGCAAGAGCTCACCCCAACTGTTCCCACACCCACCCCAGGGCGCCACGGACCCTATCAAGCAGGAATCCTTGGACGGTTAATGTCCTCCGTGCAGTAAGAAAAGTGAGCGCCTAAAAACCTCCACAGCAACTTAGCACCGCATAACATGTTTACTGTGCTTTGTAAACGCACTACTCAAACAAACCGGAAAAAATAAAACCTGGTCCTTCGCCACAAGGAGTCTGGGAAGCCCTGACCCCCCGAACTGCTGCCTCTTCCTGCTGATGCCCCCTCAGCCTCAGAGCCCTCCCCCAACACTCCTTCTCCAAGAAGTCATCACGGTCTCAACCGAGGACCCCTAACCCTAACCACCAAGGATGGTGAGGTGAGATCTGTATCCCCTTTGCCACAAGTTCCCTGTGGTCGGGGACCCAAGTACCATTCACTTGGATATTCCCAATGCCACACGCGAGGCAGTCAACCAATCAGGTGTTCGATGAGGAGGAAAAAGCCAGAGCCACCTAAGATCCCAGATGGGCTTTTCTTCAGGGGCAGGATAAGGAGGGGCACTGACCCGTAGGGCACACAGGACTCTCCAGGCAAGGACCAAATGTGGCCGGTCCCCCAGCCCGGATGGGAATAGGAGGAGATTTAGCGTGAGTGTACGCATGCACATACACACACACACACACACACACACACACACACAAAACCCTAGGGCTCTCGCCCGAGTTGTCACTCACCTCTCCCATGGATCTCCTCCACGTGCACACACTATTAAACCAAGCCCAAGTATGAAAAATAAAAAGACATTTTCAGGGTCATTTCTGACTTTATTCTGTGGGCCCTGGACCAAGGTCTCAGGAGCCTGTAATTCCACGAAGAACAACATTGCTTGCAACCGACCAGCAAGTGCCCACTAGGTTTGCAAAGTGCAGGCAGAAAGCCCCAGATGCATCGGGGTCCTGGCCCTGCCTCAGGGTCGGTTGGCAGACATCACTCCCTTGTAGGTGCAACTCTTAAAGAACGGAGTTCCTATGCTTCCCATTGCACTCTCTCTTTTCCCTGGGCCCCAAGTTCCTGGCTGCCATTTGGCGGGAATGCATGAACTATTTCCAGACACCACTGTCAGATGGAGACAACACTCTATCTAAATATTCCTGTCTAATTTTGCACACGGCTCTCATTTCAACCGGCAAAGATAATGACTCACTGTCCGAGGCTCTTGGCGGAAAATTATCCTGCCAAGTTTAGACTTCTCTAAACTTCTTTTTGAGAAAGGAGAAGTGACCTCTCTGCCCAGATTCTTTTCTACAGGCCACAAAGGACATCCTGGACACCGCCTAGCTGACCAAGTGATGTTATGGGAAAATCTTGATACATTCCACCCAAGATCTATTAACAAGAAGGGAAAACTCATGGGAGATAGGGATTTGGGAGGCTTTTCTGCATTCCCACTGATTTGGTATTTAGAACTCTGGGACAGAAATTCCAGGTTATCCTGAAGCCAAAATCTAGATGCAGAAGTAGAAGCATCTTTCTCCACGTTGAAGAGAAATGGCCATCTTTGACTCAGATGCTTCAATCGTCCATAGAAGAACTTTATGAAGGACACACGTGGCCACACTGCACCAGCATAGCCTCGCTCACAGAGGGACGCATATTAACATCCTCACACAGGTGCGTGAAAGGCGGCCACTTACCCTCTTCGAACACGGGCTGGCACCTCCTACATCACCACACACAAGATAACTAGGGTATCATCACCTTGGAAAAGCCACTTGTGGATAAATAAATTGGCCTTTCCGCCAGGGTTCAGAAGCTTAAACTCATTTCGCTCACTTTAAAAACTGGCCCATGGTCATTTCCTTGGCCTCTCCCCCTCCCCAGTCTTGCAAAGCCCCCAAAGCCTTCTACTTTTGCACTCTGGACCCAGCCGGTCACTGCCTTGCACCCAGCAGGCACGGTCAATGCCCATGTGCTTCTACCTCCTCTCTCTGTTCCTCCAGGTGCAGGTGCGGAGTCTCCTTTGAAGCCCTGTCGACAGGGCTCCCATCAGTGGCTTAGGGAAGGGAGACAACACGACCCTTTGCCTAAACCTCTCAGCTACTCACAAGCAGGGAGCAGCAGGGTCATCGTGACTTGAGAACACTCTTGCTAGAGTCTTACTTCAATTGCTCTCAACCGAGGGCGATTCTGCCACCTAGGAGACATTGGGCAATGGCCAGAGAAGTTTCTGGTTGTCACAACTAGCGGGGGCCGGGGTGCTCCCAGCATCTAGTGGATAGAGACCAGGAATGCTGCTACAAGACACAGTCAACCCTCCCACAACAAAGAACTGTCCAGTCCCAATGTCAGTACTCTGAAGACTAAAAATCCCTGTCTTCCCGTGCCACACCTGCAAGTGCTCAGACCACCTGATTCGCTTCACCCCTGACTTCCCCAGGGTCAGGCCCAAATCCCTAAAAACTCTGCTTTGCCTGCATTATTTTCCAAGACTGAACGAAATACCCTGAAGCCACCGCCAGAGTCCTAAAGATACGGGTCCTGGGAACCAGCCGTACCCGCCTGGTCTCTTCTCAGAAGGGCTCTCCTGCGGCAATGACCTGTCCATCCACAACATAACAACTGGCAGGCTGGCATTGTGCATGCTCAGATCTTTGGCAGCCAAGGAGGCCTGGCAGGCCCGGCCGTTCAGTCCTCTGTCACGCACACCCAAGGGCCAAGTGAGCGCAACAAGTTTCCCAATGGGTAGCGTCCAGCGCAGGCGGAGAGACAACCCGGCCCCAAGTCTGTCGCCCTCCAGGAGGCTGGCATCCCTCAGCCACGTGGCGAGCACCTGCACTCAGACCTGCCCTTGCTGCTCCCCCTCCCCTATCCCCAGGGCACGCGAGGGCACCGGCCAGGGGTCGGCAGGGGCGCGCTGAGACCTGGGGTGGGGGGGGGGGGAGGACACCAGCGCGAGCGATGTAGACCAAACCACTCCCAGGACCCCCAGTGCTTGGAGAAGTAGGAGTGGGGGAGGGCCCCAGAAAAGCGAGCATTGGAAGGAACCAAGAAGGGCCTCTTTTCCCAAGTACACCGCACACCGCCACCTGTGAACGCCACCAGCTGGGCCGGGCCCAGAGGTTCAAAGTCCTGCCACAAGCCTGCAGCCGGGGAGGGGCGCGCAGAGCCCCTGAGACACACTGCGCAGGGGTGTGGGAGTGAAGGGAAAAGACCTGAGACACCCAGGCGTCGGGGCGGCCACCGGGGCTGCTCTGCGCACCCCCAAGGACCCGCGGCCCGCCCGGGACAGGAGGCACCCCGAGCGGGGCTCGAAATAGGCGAAACTCGCAGCTGGGAGGCCGCGGACCCGAAGCAGGACGCCGAAGGGGCCCGCGCGGAGGACGGAGGGCGAGCAGGACGCCCCAGAGCCTTACCCGGCGGCCGGAAGCGGTGCCCCGCGGTCACCTTCTAGCCGCCTGCGCGCGTTAGCCCGCCGCACGCCGGCGCCGCACGCGCCCCGGATCTGTTTACCTACTCGCCCGCGCCCAGGCCCCGGACCTCCGTGGCCCCGCCCCGTGGGCGTATCCATTGGCCGCGCCGCCGTCTCGGGCTTCACGCCGCGACCAATCGCGACCGAGGGCGGAGCGAGGAAGGCCAATGGGAGGTCGCCCGCCGCTCGGGCCCCGCCCTCCCCTCTCCTTGCTGCCCTTTGCCCCACTTAGGCGCCCCGAGCTGCAGGCGGCGCTCGGGGTGCGGGCGTGTGCCCTGGACTTGCCCTCTGCTCCGAGCGAGAGCTCGCAGGGGTCCTCCCGAGCGCGGGGCTGCAGCGCTGTCTGCAGCTGTCACCCGAGCCCAAGGTAGTCCTTCAGTGTGAAACTGTTTGGGAATAAACGTTTAAGTCTTTGGAAACGTGTTTAATATCAAAACCCATCCGTGTGGACGCCTGGAATGGGGGGCGGGGTTGCATCATAAATCCAGGGGTGAACGTGGCTCCCCAGGTCCTCATGGCCCATGTCTCCAAGAAAGAACCCCTTCTTCCTGGTGGTGGGGGGGGGGGAGCTTCGTCCCCAAGAGAGAGGATCCTGCAAGACGGTGCGCGGCCCAGATTCTGACCCCTCCCCCCACTTCTGCACGCGAACGCAGTTTACTTGTAGGAGCTTTGGAGAGATAAGGGGAGGGGCGTAGCTGCGCCTATCGGGACAGGGCTGAGTACTGGGAACTTGGCCTCTCGCAGGCCCCTGGCTGCTGTTCACTGAACCAGAGAGAAAGGTCAAGGCCCAAGGGTCGAGTCTTCAACAGGTGCCACCTGCTGCCTCCCACCCTGCTCCCTCACACTGCCCCCCCTCCTCGAGCCCCGCCCGCCTGGGGACCCCCGCCCGGCCCTTAGAGTCAGAGAATCCCCTTTTCATCCGTTTCTGTAGTTTACAAACGACACCCCTTAGACTTGAGTCAGATGAGGGTAGGGTTTTCATCAGCTCCTACTTCTGATGGAAGTGAAGACAGGATATTGTGCTTGAATTACACAAACCTGCGAGCCGACGGCTTGCTTCATGCTGGCTCAGTTCCGCTCTGCCTGCGAAGCCAGTCTCTGAAGGACTTAAGTTCGATATAACCTGCTACCATAAGAAGTTTTTCTAAATGGTCACCAATCTAGTTTACTAGAGCAGCGGCCCCTGCTCTTCTATGCAAAGAAGGAATCTGTTACATTAATATCATTTGGACCTTACTTCTTGTGAAATGACCTTAGCCTTATTATGCTAAAAACACATTTCTCTCTTTTATGATCGGTTTCTTTTTACCACAAAGATACCCCCATACTGTACTTAAAGATTCCTGGAAATTACATGTCAAGGTATGATAATGACATTGTAGTTGGCGCCTATTGCAAAGATTCCCTGTGCTTTAGAGAAACTCTTTTGCAAAGATTCCCTGTGCTTTAGAAATATACGTGGAAGTGTTTCCAGCTAAAACAATATGATGTAGGAGACTAGTCTCAGAATATTACAGGGCTGGGAGGGGAGCGAATGGGGCACTGGTTGATAATCATAGAAGGAGAATGATGGATGTATTGGGGTTTATATTATTTTGTATCTTTTTTGTACCTTGGCATCTCTCCATTAAAAAAAAAGTTAAAATAGGGGCGCCTGGGTGGCTCAGTTGGTTAAGCGGCGGGCTTCGGCTCAGATCATGATCTCAGGGTTCGTGGATTCGAGCCTTGCGGTGGGCTCTGTGCTGACAGCTAGCTCAGAGCCTGGAGCCTGCTTCAGATTCTGTGTCTCCCTCTCTCTGACCCTCCCCTACTCGCACTGTCTCTCTCTGTCTCTCAAAAATAAATAAAAGACATAAAAAATGTTTTTAAGTTAAAATAAAATCAGTACTTACAAAGAAAGCCCAAATCAAAAATTTGCAGGTAGGGGCTCCTGGCTGACTCAGTCAGTAGAGTACCCAACTCTATCTCGGGGTGGGGAGTTCAAGCCTCACATTAGGTGAGGAGCCTATACATACATACATACATACATAAATCGGGGAGGGTGAATGAAAAGAAAATGGTGAATAGCAGTCATGACAGCCCTTCTTCATGTGAACCCTCACAAAATAAGGGAAGGGAGGACTCTTAAGTGTAGCTGGTAAAAAGAGAGCCAGAAAATTCAAAATCAACAAAATGATACTTGAAATATGGATTTCATTTACTATGCACCTCAGTCTTGAATGTCTTGAGGTACTAGTTAATGATGATAGAATATGTCATCTTAATTAACAAGACTTTTCAAATTATTATTAAGTTTCTAAAAATTTACACTTTTTTATATCTTCTTTTAATACTTGGCACATCTGCAAATATTTGTTTTTTAATGTCTACTTATTTTTGAGAGAGAGGGAGAGAAAGAGAGAGAGTGAGCGGGGCAGGTCAGAGAAAGGGGGAGACACAGAATCCAAAGCAGGCTCCAGGCTCTGAGCTATCAGCACAGAGCCTGAAATGGGGCTCGAACCCACAAACCGTGAGATCATGACCTGAGCTGAAGTCAGACACTTAACCGACTAAGCCACCCAGGCACCCCGACTTGTGTATCTTTTCTGATGGGTGTAATATATTAGTACAGAATTATGGATGTATACATGTATACATACTCTCCCAATAACCAAAGATGCCAGTGCCTGGGACTTTTGGGTGAGAAGCATCATGCTCTAACAACTCCCCTTTGATCTCCAAAAATCTTCCTAATGACAGAGACAGAGAAGGCACTTACCAATTTGTCCAACTCTGTGAATCTTTCTCACCACCATGCACACCTGTGAACTACCTCTCACTCTTCACCCCATTTCTCTGCTCCCATTTTCAGCAAAATTCTTATCCTCATTTTCTCTACTTTCTTTTCTCCTATTCTACCTGATCCAACTTGGTCAGCTTTCTGCCCTGCCAGCCCCCAGACCTGTGCACCTGTGACCTTGATGTTGCCAAATCAACCAGTCAATCCTGAGGGCTCATCTTAAACTATCAGTCGCATGTGACACAGTTGGTAACGCCCTTTTTTCTTGGTGGTTGCCCTGGACCATCTGGTCCAAATTAATACTAACTTAATTTCAATAATATGCAAAAATTTGGCTCCTATATAGTTCCATTCTCCCCCACTTCTTTGTTGTTATTGTCATACAATTACATTTTTTAAAGTTTATTTATGTATTTTGAGAGACCCAGGTACTTCAATACAATTACATTTTTATACATTGTCTGCCTATCCCCACAGATTTATCCTTATAGCTTTATGCAGGTGTTTTTTTTTTTACAGCAGGAGAAAAAAGAAGAGTAACAAACAAAAAATATACTTATACCGCCTATTATACTCACCTATGTAGTTTCCTTTACCAGGTTCTTTATTTCTCTACGTGGATTTGAGTGACTGTCCCTTCATTTTAGCCTCAAGGACACCATTTGTTTCCTTACAGGGCAGATGTGCTAGTGATGAATGGTTTTTGTTCATCTGGAAAGGTCTTAATTTCTCCTTCATTTTTTTGGAGAATAGGTTTGCTGGATATAAAATGTTAAGTTGACAGAGCCCCCCCCCCACTTTAGTACTTTAAAATCCGTCATGCCACAGCCTCTGGGCTCCATGGTTTCTGATGAGAGGACTTGAGGACCTTTGTTCATGATGAGTTGGCTCCTTTCTTGCTATTCTCAGGATACTTTGTCTTTGTCTTTTGACAGTTTCATTGCCACGTGTCTAGGTGTTTATCCTATCCTTGAGTTTATTCTTTTTGGAATTCAGTGTGCTTCTTGGACATATAGATTAATGTTTCTCATTAAAATTGGGGAAGTTTTCTGCCATTATTTTTTTTACAAATATTCTTTCTATCCATTTTTCCTGTCTCTTCTCCTTCTGGAACTCCCATTATATGTATGTTGATATGTTTGATGCTATTCCACAGATTTCTGGGACTGGGTTCAATTTTCTTCAACCTTTTCCTCTTGCTTTTTTCAAAGTAGATCATCTGAATTGACCTTTCTTCAAGACAGAATGCTTTCTCCTGCTCCTCAAGTCTGTTATAGAGCCCAGCTGTGAATTTTTCATTTCAGTTACTTTTGTTTTTTTGAGCCATAGAAGTCCTATTTGGTTATTTTTTACAATTTCTATCTTTTATTGATTGTCCCCAATCGGTAAGACATCATTCTCAAACTTTTATTTCAGGCTTTAGACTTGGTTTCATGTAGCCCTTTAAATACATTTAAAATAGCTGAGTTAAAGTCTTTGGCTAGTAAGCACCAAGTCTGGGACATTTCCTATGCTTCTGCGGATTGCTTTTTTTTCCTCTACATGGCCCTACTTTATTACTTTGCCTGTCTCACAATTTCTTGTTAAAAACTGAACATTTTATGGGGCACCTGGGTGGCTCAGTCGGTTAGGCATCCAACTTTGGCTCAGGTCATGATCTCACAGTTCGTGGGTTCCAGCCCCGCATCAGGCTCTGTGCTGACAGCTCAGAGCCTGGAGCTTGCTTTGGATTCTGTATCTCCCTCTCTCTCTCTGTCCCTCCCCTGCTCATGACCTGTCTCCCTCTGTCTCTCAAAAATAAATAAATGTTTAAATTAAAAAAAAAAACTGAACATTTAAAATAATATACAGTATTGTCTCTAGAAATCAGATTCTCCTTTACTCTCAGGGATTGTTTTTTGCTGCTGCTTATTGTGGCTGTTGTTTTTTGTTTAGTGACTTTTGGAAACTAAGTCTAGGAAGTCTGATCTTGTTGTATGTGGCCACTGAAGTCTCCACTCAGCTACCTTCATGGCCAGCTAATGATAAGACAGAAATTTCCTTGAATGCCTGGAACCAACAAATCCTGCAGCATTTGCTGACAGACTGTGTGTGTGTGTGTGTGTGTGTGTGTGTGTGTGTGTGTGTGTGTGTTGGGGTATGCCTCAACACTGAGCTAGGCATTTACAACTCTACCTTCCCCTAACTTCCTGCTAGTGCAAAGCCTCAAGGTCGATCAGAAGTGAGTCCTTAGGGCCTTCTTGGGTCTTTCCTGAACATGCGCACAGCCCTGACTCATCAGGATTCTTGCTAAAACTGGATTATTTTACATGGAAGTCCATAAATGGACCTAGGAGAAGGTTCAGGAGCTTGACTAAAGTTTGGTCAAGCAAGGAATCTTTGCCAATTCCTGAGACCTTGGGGTATAAATTAAATAACATGTGGCCAAAATTAAAAACAACTTAAAACTGGGGGCACCTGGGTGGCTTGTTTGGTTAAGTGTCTGACCCTTTGGTTTCATCTCAGGTCATGATCTCACGGTTTGTGAGTTTGAGCCCCACATCAGGCTCTGTGCTGACAGCTTGGAGCCTGGAGCCTGCTTCGGATTCTATGTCTCCCCCTCTCTCTGCCCCTCCCCTGCTCTTGCTCTGTCTCTCAATAATAAATAAACGTTAAGGAAAAACAAATTTTAATAAAATAAATATTAAAAACTTTTGAACTCTTTTTTTTTTTAATGTTTTTTTTTTAATTTATTTTTGAGACAGAGACAGAGCATGAGCGGGCAGGGGCAGAGAGAGAGGGAGACACAGAATCTGAAGCAGGCTCCGGGCTCTGAGCTGTCAGCACAGAGCCCGATGCGGGGCTTGAACCCACAAACGTGAGATCTGACCTGAGCCGAAGTCGGACACTCAACCGACTGAGCCACCCAGGCGCCCTGAACTCTTAAATCAGTTTATCCCAGTCTTCCACTGGGTAATATAGTCACATGACTTTTTTAAACTATATTTTTAAAAGATTTTCAGTGGCAAGTCTGCCCCACTCTATCTCTCTTCTGCCCAATTCCCAACCCCAGTGCCCCCCACCTCCTCCACACAAATGTGACCACTGCAATTATGTTCCTAATCTCTTTTCGGTGTTTCTTTATGTAATGAGCAAAGACCAACACACACTCGTTTTTTATACAGATTATACACTCCATTGGGTTTTTTTCCATTGATCACTATAGCCTGAAACTTTCTGAGTTTGTACACAGAGAATCATCCTCACTCATTTTCCTGTATTACATTATGCAGACAAGCCGTAACTTAACTAGTCTCCAATTGATGGCTGTGCAGACTCTTTTGGCATTTCCAAAAAATTTTTTAAATATTTTTATTTATTTTTGAGAGAGAGAGAGAAACAGAGAGAGAGACAGCGTGAGCAGCGGAGAGTCAGAGAGAGAGGGAGACACAGAATCCGAAGCAGGCTCCAGGCTCCAAGCCATCAGCACAGAGCTTGATGCAGGGCTCAAATCCATGAACCATGAGATCATGACCTGAGCCGAAGTCGGATGCTTAACCGTCTGAGCCATGCAGGCTCCCTTCTTTTGGCATTGCAAACAGTGCTGCAGTGAATAATCCTGTTTTCAAAATGCAATTAGCCTGGACCTAGGTGAGGCTGGGCTGGCGGCCTACAAGTGCCCTCACTGTGCGTAAAGACCTAGAGCCCTGACAAGCATGACTCGAGGCCTCCAAGATCAGTCATACACCCCTACACACACTCAACACCCAGCGGTGAAAACAGAGACACATCGTGGTGGGCTGTAATCTTGAGGTCGCCAGCCTTGGGAAAATCCAACCCAGTGCTGCTGAATGACTTCAAGGAATCCCCAGCCCCGTTCGATGAAGGCAACACTAATGACTGTAATGAGCTGACTGCACAATTGGAAGTGATTAAGCACATTACAAAAGAGGCTTGGCTTCCACCACTGGAGACGGCCCGGCCCAGCCCGTTTACCATGTCTGCTCTCTTTCTCCCCATTTCCCTCAGCCTGGACTCACAGCACACGTCTGACTTCACAACAGGGTATTCTGTTTCTTTTTCCAGATTAATTTCTTGTCAACACACCGTAGCCTATGGACATTAGCCAGGGAAGCCTATTGTTTGGTATTTTTCTATTTTTAAATTGCGATATACTTTATATGCAGTAAAATGCACAGATCTTAAGTCTTTGGTTCACAAGTTTTTACAAACGAATGTATCATGTAACGAACACCTCGATGAAATGTAGAACAAAAATTTTTCCCTCCAAAATGTTCCTCCATGCCGTCTTTCCAATCACCCCCCCACCTCACCCAAAGAAATAGTTCTGGTTTTTTGGTGTGTGTGTGTGTGTGTGTGTGTGTGTGTGTTTTGAGAGAGAGTGTGGGCCAAGGAGAGGGGCAAAGGGAGAAAGGGAATATTTTTTTTAATTTTTAATGTTTATTATTTTTTGAGAGACAGAGACAGAGCATGAGCAGGGGAGGGTCAGAGAGAGAGAGGGAGACACAGAATCCAAAGCAGGCTCCAGGCTCTGAGCAGTCAGCACAGAGCCCAACATGAGGCTCGAACTCATGAATGGTGAGATCATGACCTGAGCTGAATGAAGCCAGATACTTAACCAACTGAGCCACCCAGGTGCCCCAAGAGAGAATGTTAAGCAGACTTCACACTCAGCACAGAGCCCAACATGGGGCTCAATCCCACAGCCTGGGATCCTGACCTGAGCCTAAATCAAGAGTCGGCCATTCAACCAACGGAGCCACCTAGGTGTCTCTCTAAGGTGACTTTGTTAAGAAGATATACCTCATCATAGGATAGGAACTGGGAAGTAGCATCCTCTTGATCAAAAAAAGGGTATGTAATTCATTCTCATTTCCTTATATTCTGGAGTTTGTGCAGAAAGCCATTCTGGCTGCTGAGTGAACCTCAAGTTCATAGACTAGAGATGCAGCAACATGCCAGGCCCTGGGAGCCAGAAGCGGAGCCTAACCATGTGTCCACCTCTTGCACCCCCATCCCAGTGAGACAAACAGAACCAGGGTTGAGACTGCATGGTTGTGAAAGGGAAGAGGCCTACCAGGAAAAGAATTCTAGCTTGAAGGTAGGGACAAGCCCAAGGGCACACACAAGACTCCACTTTGCCAGTGACCAAGGATGTTGAAAGTCAATGTGAACTTTTTTTTAAGTTTATTTTTTTATTTTGAGAGAAAAAGAGAGCACTGAAGGGGCAGAGAGGGAGGAAGAGAGAGAGAATCCCAAGCAGGCTCTGCACCGTCAGCGCAGAGCCCAATGCAAGGCTTCAACTCACAAACTGCGAGACGATAACCTGCATAGAAATCGAGAGAGTCGGACACTCAACAGACTGAGCCACAGGGGCGTCCTCATGTGAACTTTCAATAAAAGAGCAGAGAGAGCCTGGCTCCCTAGGGAGGGACAAGCAATCCCCTGGAGAGACGAAGACACGAGAGCCCACTAATCTGGGTAAGGCAGATTGTCCCACCGGGGATGATTGAACTTTGAGTTCTATTTTCTTTTTCTGTGCCAGTGAAAGGGACAGCCTCGGGCCTGGTAACATAGTTGCTCTCTCCCGGAGGCTCCCAGGAGCTGGTGTGGTCCGGAAAGGGTGTGCAGGGAAAGTGGGGGGGGGGAGCGGGGGAGGGAAGTTGTAGAAGAGAGGGTGGATACTGTGTTGTTGGAGGTGGTGTAGCCCTGGGCCTCCAGTGCTGTGGACCCCAGGGAAGGATAGAGGTCAGGAGTTCTGCATCTGTGAGGTTGCCCCCAAACTCTCTCTTACCCTGAGTCCCTGGGGCAGCTTTTAGGGGGAGGGGAGTGGGGGCTGCGCATTTAACTGCAAGGCAGCGCTCTGAGGTCATGGCTCTGGACCACCAGTGAGGGGGGCTGTTCTCCAAGCTCAAAATGACAAGTATGCAACTGTCATTCTTGACGAGTCACAGAGACCTGGGGACTCCTATGACCACCAGACCAGAGACTGATGGTCCTTGCTTGCCTCTGAAGGTCAGACTGACTGCGTCCCCCAGTTTGGGCTGTGTAAGCCTCTGGGTTTGAAAGAGATACTAAACTTCCTGCTAAGAAGGCCAATTGGGGAGTTAATAAGCCGGTTCTTTTTCTTTTTTTCTTTTTTCCTTTTCTCCTTCTCCTTCTCCTTCTCCTTCTCCTTCTCCTTCTCCTTCTCCTTCTCCTTCTTCTTTTGAGAGAGAGAGGACAAGCAGATGAGGCGGGGAGAGAGAGAGAGGGAAAATCCCAAGCAGGATCCACACTGTCAGCACAGAGCCTGATGGGGACTCAAACTCGAAAACCATGAGATCATGACCTGAGTCAAAATCAAGAGTCGGATGCTCAACTGACTGCACCCCCAGGCACCCCAAGCCAGTTCTTTATGGGGCAGGATCGTCCTGCACCCTGACTTTGGGGGTAAGTTCCTACTTCCTCAGGTATCGCCTGACCCAGGATCTCTCTGTACTGGGCTAATATTTCCTGCCTCAGTAGCAACTTCTAGAATCTGGGTTTTGCTCTTACCACTGCCCTCCCTCCCATGCCCCCCACCCCCTCGCCTTGCACACCTGCCAGCCTTAGGAATTCCAATGTTACTTGCTACGGGATGTCTCTCTGGTCACCTCAGCCAGGGGCAGTCCCTCTCCCTCACATTTACAGGACTTCACTTTAGCAGGTGAATCCTCTCATTAATGTTACACCTAATAGTATGTTGTATTGTTAGCCAGCTCATCTTTTTATTTCTAATACATTGTAAACTGCGTATCTTAATATCTCCCATAGTGCCTTGCACCTAGAAAGTACCCCTTATATTTAAAAAAAATTTGCAGGGCGCCTGGGTGGCTCTCAGTGCATTAAGCGTCAGCCTCAATTTCAGCTCATGACCTCACAATTTTGAGGATTCAAGCCCCACGTCGGGCTCTGCACAGAGTCTGCTTGGGATATTCTCTCTCTCTCTCTCTCTCTCTCTCTCTCTCTCTCTCTCTCTCTCTCTCTCTCTCTCTCTCTCTCTCCCTGCCCCTACCCTCTCTCAAAATAAATACATTAACTTTTTAAAAGTTATTAAATAATAAGTTTTAAAAATTGCTACTGAGGTGTGGTTGGCATTGGGAAAGTCTTCCCAAAACCTCTGGTTCTCTTTGCCCAGTTGTGGCCACCAGGGCCACAAGCAATGGCCTCACCCAACTCCAGGGCTAACCTCTATGGTGAAAGCTGATCTCAACCCACTTGCCCCCCTTGTCTTTGAGCCCGAGCCAATCAGCACATGGTATCCCAGAGCAACGGGTCCTGGTTGGCCCAACCAGGATGAAGGGTGGGACTTGCGCTCAGTGCCCCCCTCCCCCGAAACAACAGCCCCCTCCCTGCCAGGCTAGTTGTCAAGAAATTCACCTGAGTTGTTCAGTTCCCAACCCAGCGGTTGTTCACAGGCGTCCTGCACCAATAAGAAAACTGACCTAAAAAGGAATCCAGCCCACACTGGAGGACAGGGCAGAGAGAATCAGAGAGATGGGGCTGGAGCCCTGGTTCAACCATATTGGAAGCTTGATAGATCATTTAACTTTTGAGCGATGTGAACCAATAACTTCTCTTCGTGGTTTCCCCTACTTGGAACCCAAAACATCTTCCTAATTAGTGTATGTGGGGAGTTTTGTGGGTTCACACGTGTGCACACACATGCACACGCATGTAACCTTACTAGGGAGGGGACCCCCCCTACACACACCTCCTTTGGGAACAATTACCAAGACGTGGAACTGATGTCTCTTCATAAAATTCTGTATTAAAAATGATTTTGCAGGGCTCCTGGGTGTCTCAGTCGCTTGAGCATCACACTCTTGATTTCCCCTCAGATCCTAGGGTTGTGAGATCCGTGCTGAGCCTGGAGCCTACTTGAAACTCACTCTCTCTCTCTCTCTCTCTCTCTCTCTCTCTCTCTCTCTCTCCCTCTCTTTCCCCCTCTTACCCCTCCCCCACGTGTGCACACGTGCTCTCTCTCTCTAAAATAAAATAAATAAATAAAAACTTTTTAAAAAGACTTTGCTTTTAACCCAATTTCCTAAGAACATCCCAGACTCAGACAACTAGTAACAGATTGTAATTATTTTCCTCTAAAGAAACCTCTAATATATTGTTTGTAACTGTTCTGAATACTTAAAGTAATGACATCAGTTTTATTTTTAAAGTTTTTAAATTTTATTTTTTTTAGTCATGTCTACACCCAACATGGTGCTTGAACCCATGACCCCAAGATCAAGAGTCACACACTCTTCCAACTGAGACAGCCAGACTTTTACCGAAGTCAGCCTTTACCTTGATGTGAAATTTGTATTTCCAACATTTCCCGTCAAAGGTGAAACGGGTTCTAATACTTGGAAGGGGGCACTGACATTTTCTTGGCTGAGTCCATGCCTTGACATCATTCACAGCTTTAAGATTTTCCAACCTGCTGGTTCACTTGCTTTCTTGGCAAACATCCCAAGCCTCATCTCCAGGGGCCTGACTCCTGTGAGCTGGGACCACATCTTGTGTCTCTTTTGTAACCCCATGCCATCAGGGGCCCCGGAGCTTCCCAGGAGCTGGTGGATGGCCTGTGGAAATTTCCAGAGCAGCTGCTCAGCCCCAGCTCCCCCCACCTGGGACCTGGTCTGCAAGTGGTACAAGTCCAAGGACACTGGGCCTGGCACTGGCCAGGCCCTCGGTCTATTTATGACTTTTTATCTCAGGGTTTGCGCCTCGCCACTTTGCACTCAGGAAACCTCCCCCTCTCCACACCGGTCCACACATGTCCCTATCTGGAGAAGAAAACAGTGAGTCTGATAAACTCCCTTCCTCTGTGGCTGCCTGGATGGCCCCGGTGTCTCCATACCTTTGGTTTGGGGCCAAAATTCTTTAATGGAAACGAAGAACATTTCTGACATTCAGAAAGATAGCTTTATGACCCTGCAGAGCTTACTCATGAATTTGTTTCTTCCATGCTCCTCCTTACCAGGGAAAATTTATCTCCCAAGGGGGAGGAACCTCTTCCTCACCACCACCATACACACCCATGGCCTTACACATCAACAGAACTCAGGCAAACCTGAGCCCCCGTGGGAATGGCTCAGGGAAGAGTTGAGCCCCAGAGAGTCCGGGAGCACCTGGTGCCTGAGGACAGATGCTGGATCATTGCTTTCTGCTCCCAGGCACCGAGTAAGAACAAGGGGCCAGGAGCCAGAAAACCCGAGAACAGAGCAGAGCTCTACCATAACACCAGCTCTGGAACCCTTCTGGCCTCAGTGTTCTAAAGTGCCAAATACCTGACTACCTACTTAATTCTTAATTTCACTTTATGATAGTGTGATTTTTATTTATTTATTTTTAGCAATGGCTTTGTTTATTTCATAACTCCCATGTCAGCTGAAGCCTCCCTAATCCATCCTCTGGGGACTTTCATCAGCTGCCTCCTCCCAGGGAGTGATCCAGTTCGTCCCTGCCCCGCTCTTTTCCTTAACCCTCCCTTTTATATGGCCTCTGGGGCACCAAATTCTCACTGTCCCTTGTGGCCAGTCTGCCAAACTCAGCCATCACACACTCATCAGGGTACAGACGCTCCCCTCTCTTGCTTCACTCAGCAAGACCCATCTTCCTATGCAGCAGACAGTGGAAGGCTTCTTATTACTCTGCCAAAACTGTGATACAATCTATGCTAAATCTCCCCCAAAAGGACAGTTCCGTTTCTTGAAGCAAATGCAGAGGAGCACCATTGTGGAACTAATTCCGCACCACTGGGAGCATCTGTCTGTAAGGTGAAGTGCGAAAAAGCTCCTGGGGTCCAAAAGTCTGGGGCAGCTGGGGAGGGTCCACCAGATGGCCAAGCATGTGCCAACGCGCGGGAAGGAGAATCCCTAGCTACAAGAAGAAAAGTGAGGTGGGATTGATCTTGTGATCCAAGAATAAAGGAAAGACTGCTCAACTGGACTAAATGAAGTTCCAAGTCACAGATGATACCAACGCTAGGGAAAAAGGGAAAAGCAGGTCCACAATCAAAGACAACTGTAGGCAGGTGTGTTCCTTTGAACAGTGCCTGACAAAGGCGTGGACGCCCTCACCACGTGATTTCCAAGGTTGCCCCGGAGACTCCTCTTCCACACGGCGGGTTTTAATAGGCCAGGCCTGGACGCAGTAGTCACCTCCGCTCATGCGCAGTGGACTAGAGCTCAATCAAGCGGCCACCTGATGAAGGGGAACCGGGAAAGTAGTCTAGGTGTGTGCTCAGAAGCAAGAACACGGATTTTGTCCAGCGGCTAGCAGCCTCTGCTACACACTCCTTCAGTTTTCCGTGTTAGGGAGAAAGATAACCAGTGTGGAAAGACAGCAAGACCAGAACACTCAACGTCAACTCCAAGTACAGAAGGAGGTAGCAGGACAGCGCTGAATAGAGGGTTCAGAGGGGGCCCCACTGACGAGCTGACTTCATCCTGCAGGAACTTTACTACACAGAAGTGCTGCCGGAGGACATGGGAGCCCGTCACCCTGATTTTCATAAACGCTAGGAAACTGGGGTCTAAGAGGCATACCCTGAACTGGACATTAACATGGGATAAGGGGCGAAAAGAGATAATCAAATGGTGTCCGACATTCAGAAGGAAAGCTTTGACATGAAAAGCCAGTATGAGGTCTGGGCTAACTTCTTGTCCTCTCTTAAAAGAATTAGCCTTAACAGTGTTCATATCCATGGGACGCTGGGGTGGCTCAGTTCTGTTAAGCATTAGACTCTTGATTTCGCTCAGGTCATGATCTTGCGGTTCATGGGTTTCAGGCTGCTTGGGATTCTCACTCTCTCCCTCAAAATAAATAAACTTAAAACAAACAATGTTTTGTATCCTTAGCTTTAATAATACTCCTTCAGGAAGTCCGTGCTGAGGAATCATTGCAAATCATAAACCAAGCTACTTTTGACAAAAAGGTGTTATTGTTGATTTATTTACAATAGCAGAAAAAGTTAGGTATAACCCAAAACTATAGCCATAGGGAAATGGTTATATAAAGTATGAGTTATTAATATAATGACCAGCCTTTAAGACTGTTTCAGAAGAATGTTTAATGATCTGAGAAAATACTCATGAAACACCATCAATGAAAAAAATTGGTATGCAAATATCAGAGAATGTATGTTCTCAGCAATGTGAAAGATATCCCCACAGAAAAACGTGAAGGCAGTATGCCGAAATAGTAATTGTAGTTGTCTCTGATGGCAGGATTATTGGTCATCCTTAATCTCCTCTACGTGCTTGCCTGCATTTTGCCACAGCAGGCATGAATTACCTCCAAAAGTGTGAAATAAAAAACCTATTTTCTTTAAAAAAAAATATATATATATATATCACCTGGCTGGTAGACCATGGACTACCTGCGTGGTAGAGGCAACGGACATATTGATTTCACAGGGCATGTGGCAAAGTCCAACACTATTGATGTGCACAGATGACTGAAATTCCAATTGCAAGGTTTATAAATATAAGATAAATATAGGTGGCTGATTAGCACTGAATGACCATCTCCAGCTAGAGTTGAGTGGTCTGCTCAGAATTTTTGCCCATGTCCGAGGTGAACATCTAGATGTGCACTGTCCATTGTGGTATCCACTAGTTGTATGTGACTATTAAAATGCAATTAGAGGGGTACCAGGGTGGCTCAGTCAGTTGAGTGTCTGACTTTGGCTCAGGTCATGATCTCACAGTCCCTGGGTTCGAGCCCTACGTCGGGCTCTGTGCTGACAGCTCAGAGCCTGGAGCCTGCTTCTGATTCTCTGTCTCCCTCTCTCTCTGACCCTCCCCTGCTCACACTCTGTGTGTGTCTCTCTCTCAAAAATAAATAAACATGAAAAAAACCTTTTTAATGCAATTAGAATTAAATACAATTTAAAATTCAGTGCCTCAGTCGCATCAGCCCTATTTCAGGTGCTCAATAGCCACCTAGTAGGTACCATTGTGCATAGCTGAGCTATATAGCATTTCCATCACCATGGAACATTCTATTGGAAAAATGTGCGTCTAGGGATAATGCTTATCAGTTTCACAGAGGACACCAGGCTTCTCCTTCACCATCAACCTCCCAGACAATCACAGTAGGCTGGTACAATGATACTGGTCTAATCAAATGAACTTGAATAGATGTAAACATATTATCCTCAGTGGGACTCCAAAATACACCTGCAGATGTGTAGAACTGGAGAGGAATTAATTTTGGTTGAAGACAAGCTCCATATGTATATCTGGGTAATGCAGGTCCCCAAAACCATGAGCTCTTGAGCTGAATTAATGAAGTATAGGGCGTAGAACAAGAAAGGGATACTTCCGAGCGACACTGGTCAAATCACATTGAGCGTTCCAGTGTTCTTCAGTGGTATTTTCAGAACTACCGTGGGCTATCGTGAAACTGATTAAATGGCAAAAAGCAATTTGCATCACTAGGCACCGCCTCGGTGAGAAGCAGATCGCGGCTAGGAAAGGCATAGCGCATGGGAGAGGAAAGCCTGCTAGGAACGGACTGCTGCTAGCGTTTCCTGGCTTTTTGCCTTGTTTACCAAACTATGAGTCACAGGGGTAGAAGTGGTGAGCCTGCTAAGAAACTGGGAACAGTGCTTGGATGGGGGAGGGAGCGCAGAGCAGAAGCGGGGGCTGTTAAGTGAGGCTGAAAGCCCTAGAGCAGCATGCAGGGGCTATGAAAAACAGCTGTGATCAAAATTCTTTTTTTTTCTTTTTTTTTTTTTTGAGAGAGAGAGCTCTAGTGAGTGAGGAGCACAGAGAGAGAGAAAGAATCCCATGGGGGGGAGGGGCATAGAGGGAGAAAGAGGAGAGAGAGTGTCAGCACAGAGCCTGAAATGGGGCTTGAACTCAGGTACCATGAGATCATGACCTGAGCCGAAGTCAGACGCTTAACCGACTGAGCCACCCAGGCGTCCTTGTGATCAAAATTCTGGATGGAAAAACTTTGTTATTATACCTCTAAAACTTTCTAGCCCTTGACCTTGTCTAAAATAAGCTTATATAACAACTTGTTAAAAAAAAGTTCTTATGATTCTTGATAACACGTGCCAGCATATTACAGAGAAGGAGACAGAACTGTGTTCAGTTGTGAGTGTCTCCATCCAAAAGGGATGCTCACGCACCTAAAAGAGAAAAAGTGAATGGATAAACCTCTAGAAACAACAGCAGAGAATCTCAGAACTGAAACTGACCAGTGCAGACCTGGGGTGAGGGAGCGTGGCTGGGAATGGACATTGGCTCAAGACCAGGAAGGACTTTCCGACAGTTAGAGGTTATGCAGTGACCGCAGGAAGCAGCACAAGTTGGTGGGGAATCTTGAGTCAGAGGACCTGAGTTTGTGTTCTGGTGCTTTCTAGCCATGTGACCTCGGCCAAGTGTTCCTTGGCTCTTCTAAACCTCAGCTTCTTCAGCCGCAGAAGGAGATAAGGACTCTCTCACAATGGTCTTCTAAGAACTGAATATGAGAATGCACATTTAGTGCTTATGACAGCATTCCAAAGGCAAACCTTCGCCTACTGTTAACCTGTTATTTGCGGTGACTGTCCATGGAGACCAAGTGCCCTGTAGCCTAATGTCCCCACAGACTCTGCATGATCACTAAGGGGAGGGGTCACAGGACAGTCTGCTGTGTGGTCAGCAGGTGTTGTGCCGATACTAGAGGCCCCGCAGTCTCGAGGGCACATGTGGAAAGGGTTCTGTGGTCACCCAGTGTGACCAATGCTAGAGCAATGCCAAGTTGAACAGTTTCTTGACCCCATGACTTCTCTGAGCCTCTAATATAACTACCTTGAATTTCAAATCCCTGAAATGCCTGGCCACAGAGCCCTTTCTCATGAACACTGGGAGAGAAGGAAAAACACCGAATCAGATGACTTTTGAGATTCTTTTGGGACTCTGGTATCAGAAAACGTCATGAATTTCAAATGTAGTGATGTGTGACAAGTTGCCATTTATTGAGCACTTACCATCAGCTGGGCACTGATTTAAGCACTTTTTTGGTTTTGAAGTTTATTTATTTTTGAGAGAGAGAGAGAGTTTGTGTGTGTGTGCGCAAGAGTGCATGCACAAGTCAGGGAGGGGCAGAGACAGGAAGAGAATCCCAAAGCCAGGCTCGATCCCACGAACTGTGAGATCACTACCTGAGCCAAAATCAAGAGTTGAGCACTTAACGGACTGAGCCCCCCAGGCGCCCCATAAGCACTTCTGAGACCTAAAACCACAGGATTCTCACAGCCACCTCAGAACATTACCCATCATCCCTTCCTTACAGCTGAGATACTGAGACTGAAGGGAAGCCGGTTGGCCCAAGGTCACAGAGCTAACACATGGCGGACCCAGGAATGTCGCTGTCCTGCTCCTTCAAAGCCCTATGCTAAACTACAAGCCCGTACGTGAGCAAAACTGATTTTTTGTGCATCATTGGGCTCACTACACACGACGATGAACACATGGAGAAGGAAGCCACTAGAGGCAAGAGGTAAAGAACCGGTCATGGCTGCTAGGAGTCTTGGGACTTGAAGACTTGGCCTGAAATTTTAGACGGCACGACCTTTGTACAGACCAACACTCGGGCCAGCTGTCCGTGCCAGGTTGCCTGAAGGTTGTGAGGAGAGGTGACTGGACCCGCTGGCGAAGGGGAAGGGAGAGGATCATGAGTGGTAAATGGCCACAGGCTCTCTTTCCCTCTGCGGGACATGGCCACAGCTGCTGGGGGGAGAGCCCCCAGTTCTGTGTAGGACTCCACGTGAGCCCCTGCACTGCCAGCATCTTCCAAGACCACGTGAAGTTGTTGGTGGAATTTCTTTGCTCCCCAGCTACCCTCGCCACTTCCCTGCTCGGTAAAGAGGAGCTACTTTCCAGTGAGGAGTGCCCGCCCCTGCAGGCAAGGCAGTGAGAATGAGCCCTTACAGGTTAGGGCTGAGAAGCCGGAGAACCGGCTTCTCAGCTCAGCTACGCAGGACGCAGGACGTGGAGGCTCAGGCACCACGTGCTCAGGCTCTGGCCCGCACCGGTGACTGAGACACGCAGGGTCTGCCGGCTCCCCAGCTCATGGGAGGGGACACTTGCGGGCCTGTGCCTCCCACCGGACCTGGGTTTATCATCTTTGCAAACCTGGTGCTATAGGTGAAGCCTTGGAAACCGGGCCCGGAGGGCCCCGTGGTGGCTCCTGGGGGCCTGCTGCCCTCATGTGGCCATCCTGACAGGGAGCTAGCAAAGAGGAAGGTCAAGGCCATGGGAGGCCCTGGAGAGGCGGGGGAGAGGGTGTGGTTCAAGGACAGCTGGACAGGAAGCCACCAGAAGCAGCAGTAGCCCTTCTGACCTTTTGGTTCGGGAACCTTGTATGCTCATGAGCATCCCTGAGGGCTCCAAAGGCCTTCTGTCATGGGCAATAAATCTATGCTATTTAGAAATTACACCTGAGCATTCTTTTAAACTAGTGATGTTATCGATTCCTGTTAAAATAACAGTAACATTTTATGTTCACATAAATAACATACAGGGCACCTGGGGGGCTCAGTTGGTTGATCCTCCAACTTTGACGCAGGTGATGACGCGGGTCCATGAGTTCGAGCCCCGCATCGGGCTCTGTGTTGACAGCTCAGAGCCTGGAGCCTGCTTCAGATTCTGCGTCTTTTTCTCTCTCTGCCCCTCCCTCACTCACATTCTGTCTCTCTCTCAAAGATAAATAGACATTCAAAAAACATAAATAAAATATTTATGAAAATGACTATATTTAATTTTTAAAGCTTTATTTATTAAGTAATCTCTACATTGAATGTGAAGCTCAAACTCAACAATCTAGAGATCAAGAGTTGCAAGAGTTGCAAGCTGCACCAACAGAGCCGGCCAGGTGCCCAGAAAAATGACTATATTTTAATGAAAAGAGTGGCAGTTAGTGACATTTCAGTAATTCTCTTTAACAGAACACAGTGGTCTCACGGAAGACAGCAAGATTCTCTGACCTTTCGCATTGATCCCTCGTGATGCTGCGTCATGCAGCTTCTGGAAAATTCTACTACACACTCGTGTGAGGAGAATGAATAGGGCAAAGAGTGTCTTAGTTTTGTTATAACACAGTTTGGACTTCGTGGCCCCGGGGCCACACTGAGATCTAACCCCAATTCAGGGTCCTCCTCCATCAGCCCAAGAGCCAGGGTGGGGGCAGCTGGGAAGAGCGGGGTCCTGCGAGGAGGCAGCGCATGGCCTCACTTTCCTTTCACCCAACTCACTGGCTTCCAGCCTAGTGACAGCCCAGGCCTCTGCCCTGAGAGAAAACGTCTATGGGAACAGGTAGTAGAGTCTTCAACCTTTTACGTTTATTTACCTATTTTCTTAATGTTTGTTTATTTTTGAGACAGAGGGCAAGCATGGGGAGGGGCAGAAAGAGGGGGGACAGAGGATCTGAAGCAGGGTCTGTGCAGTGAACTCAACTCAGGACTCAAACTCACAAACTGCAAGATCACAATCTGGACCAAAGTCAGATGCCCCACTCCCTTTTAAATTTAAAACAGTGACACGGATGTGACACACACAAAACCCTGGGGATGAATGCTGGTGGAGTCCGTTTCCCCATCAGGGACAAGAGTCTGAGGGAGAGGAGTGGCTGGTGTGCATTGCTGTGAAGAGCCCAGGCTCTGTGGCCCCTCATCTTCCTCATCAGGCTGCCCTCCAGGGAGGCGCTAGAGCCCCAGACAACACGGGGGACCTGCCCCCTCCTGCTGGAGGACCTCAGGCTCTCAGAGGTCCCTGTCCTACCAAGGCACAGACACTCAAGAGCAAAGGCAGCTGTATGGAAGGAAAGGCAGAATTCAAGACACCTCTGGCCTTCCTGTGGCCCCCACGACGGGCACAGAAGCCCACAGAGGGGTAGGGGGAAGGGATGGAGAAACTGAGAAGGTCCCATGCTTGGGACAGGGGGATGTGATGTGGATCCTACGGTCAGAGATCACCTCAGTCAAAACCAAAGTAGACCAACAAAGAGCCATCCAAAAAGGAAACAGAAAATCATGCCATTCACAATAGCATCAAAAAGAATGAAACACTTGGGAATAAACTTAACCAAGAAGGCAAAAGACTCGAATACTGGAAACTGCTGAAAAACGTTAAAGATGACACACAAAAAAACAGAAAGACATCCCAGGTTCATGGATTAAAGACTAAATAATGTTAAGATGTCAATACTATCTAAACAATGGACAGATTCAATGCAATCCCTATCAAAATCCCAATGGCATCTTTTGCAGAAATAGAAAAAACATCCCAAAATTCAAGACCCCAAGGCACCTCAAATAGCCAAAACAAGGCCATCTTGAAAGAGAAGAAGAACAGAGGCCTCACACTTCCTGATTTCAAACTTACTATAAAGCTACAGAATCAACACTGTGGTTCTGGCATAAAGACAGATTAATGGGACAGAATTGAGAACCCAGAAATAAACTCATGTGTGGAAGGTCAAGTGATATTTGACAAGGGTGTCAAGACCACTTAATGGGAGAAAGAAAGTCTCTTTAACAAATGATGCTGGGTAGGGGGCCTGGGTGGCTCAGTCAAACATCCAACTTCAGCTCAGGTCATGAACTTGTGGTTTGTGGGTTCAAGCCCCGCGTCGGGATCTGTGATGACAGCTCAGAGCCTCGGTGGCTCAGTCAGTTAAGCGACCGACTTCAGCGCAGGTCATGATCTTGCAGTTCGTGGATTCGAGCCCCGAGTCAGGTTCTGTGCTGACAGCTCAGAGCCTGGAGCCTGCTTCGGATTCTGTGTCTCCCTCTCTCTCTGCCCCTCCCTCACTCACTCTCTGTCTCTCTCAAAATAAAATAAAGACATAAAATAAACAAACATAAAACAAAAACAAATGGTGCTGGGAAAACTGGACATCCACATGCAAAAGAATAAAGTTGGATGCTAACCTTACACACAAAAGATAATTTGACAAGAAGTCAATGTCCAGAATATGTGAAGAACTCCTACAACTCAACAACAACAACAACAAAAACACTCTGATTTAAAATGGGCAAAGGACTTGGATAGGACATTTTTCCAAAAGAGACATAGAAATGGCATACAAGCACACAGAAAGACGTTCAACATTGCTAACCATTAGGGAAATGCAAACTGAAACCACAAAGAGATACCACCTCGCAGCAGTTAGGATGGACACGATCAAAAAGAAATTCACAACCACCAGTGGGGATGGGGAGGCATTGGCGCCCTTGTCCTATGTTGGTGGGGATAAAAAAATGGTGCAGCTGCTGTGAAAAACAGTCTGCAGGACCCTCAAAGAGTTAAATAAAAAGACCCCAGGATCTAGCAATCCCAGCTCTGATCCAGCAATCTACACCCAAAAGAACTGAAAGCACGATGTCAAAGAGATCTTTGCACCCCTATGTTTACTACAGCGTTTTCCCCGATAACGGAGAGGTAGAAGCAACACAACTGTCCACGGACCAGTGACATCATCAGTGAATGGATAAAGAAAACGTGGTCTGTACACACAATGGAGTATTATCCAGCCTTAAAAAAGAAGGAAATACGGTCATCTGCTACAACATAGATGCACCTGGGGAACATGACGCAGAGTTGGTCAGTCACAAAATACAAATACCACACAACTCCCCTTCAGTGAGCTATCTAGAGCACTCAAAGTCCTAGAGACAGATGGTCAAATATATAGTGGCTGCCCAGGGCCTAGGGGAGGGAACCGCAGAGCTGCTCACTGGGCACAGTTTCAGTGTTGCAAGATGAAGAAGTTCTGGGGATCTACTCCACAACCAGGTGAAGATGCAAGACACTATTATTGCACTACTATTATTACTGCACGACACACTATTATATGTTGGAAGAGGAACAAGATGATGATACATTGTACATTGTACATGACAGGTGCAGACCAAGGACCAGTGCCACCCTGCCCCTCCCACAGACGTTACTCCCAAGAGAAGAAACCAAGGGCATGTCTCACAAAACCGAATTGACTAGTGTAATTTTCAAAATTGTTTTAAATGTTTATTTTGGGGGAAGAGAGAAAGAGCATGAGCAGGGGAGGCACAGAAAGAGAGAGAGACACAGAATCCAAAGCAGGCTCCAGGCTCCAAGCTGTCAGCACAGAGCCCTATGCCGGGATCAAACCCATGGACCGTGAACTGTGAAATCATGACCAGAGTTGAAGTTGGATGGTAAATCGACTGAGCCACTCTTCCCTCACTAGGAGAACCCTGACTGTATTCAGGTGACCATCCCACCCCCGTGAGACTCAGGGTTACAACCCAACTGGTCTACGCTGGCTGTGACAACCCCACGCTTGTCCCCTAGGGAAGAGACACAGTTCCCACCAATTCAGGATTGAGGGGGGACATCTGCCTGGGCAGCTTCTAAGAATGATTTCCACTGGCCTCAAAAACTGACACATTCATTCTCTTCTCTCCCTCCCCTCTTGTCTCCATGCACTTGGCTCCGTGCAGGTGGGGGCGCCGGAGGGGAACACAGCAAGAATGAGACAATTATCCGATTTGTTACCCTCCACTAGGGCCTGCAGTACTTGTAGACACAGCATCCTGAATGTCAATAGGGCCGAGCCGGAGCCGGGGACGGTGGGAAGTCGTCCCCCCTCCCAGACTTGCGTGGGGCTCACCTACCTCGTGTTTCACTCTGGTCTACAAAACTCACTGCCATTGTTGGTTGCTGACTTGAGCCACCTTGTTGGAGCCTCCTAAAACCTGCGAAAATGCCATCGGGTCACCTTCACCAAGCTTCAGGTCACGAGCAGGAGAATCACTAGCATGTTCTATGTCCTTCTCTTCAGGAGTGTCAGATACTGAGGCCCAGAGAGGTGAACTGGCCTGCTGGCCGCAGCTTCTGGTAGCAGAACATGAGTCCACTCGCTAGGCTCCAACCTCTGTCTTGTTTTCGCTCTGCTCTTGGGGGAAGTCAAGTCATGACCACGGCTGGTCCGTGTGCATTCCCGGTGGGAATGGTTTCTTGGCCTAATGAGGAGTGGAGGGGACGCTGCTTGTGTGGGGGCGGGGCCTGAAGCCAGGTAGGGAGGGAAGGTCTTTGTTGGGAGGGAGGTTTCAAGTACCACACGGGGCTCTGTGCCAACAGCTCTGAGCCTGGAGCCTGCTTCAGATTCTGCGTCTCCCTCTCTCTCTGCCCCTCCGCAGCTTGTGCTCTGTCTCTGTTTCTCAAAAATAAATAAACATTAAAAAAATTTTTTTAATAAACGATTGCAGGGAGCTTGGCTGTCGGTGGAGCCTGTGACTCGATCTCAGGGTCGTGAGTTCAAGCCCCACGTTGGACGTGGAGCCTACTTAATATTTAAACCGTTTAAAAATAAAAGAATATATAATTGCCCACTAACAAAATGCCAGAAGGTTGCAAGATAAATTCTAGAATGCGGGTGGGGAGGAGGCACAAAGGGGCAGAGAGCAGAAGACAACCACTCGGAGAAAACTAGGAACCACATGAGAAATCCGAGAGCTGTCTCAAAAATAAAGCTCCCTAAAAGGGAGAGAGGAAGAAACAGGAGGAGAATGTTTCTAAGCTCTAAGTAGATGCATTGCTCCCTCAAGAGGGATACAGGGACACGGGGGGTGAGGAGCAGGGGGGGAGGGCGAGGGAACTCTTGTCCCCAGCTTCTGGGGTCCCTGGCACATGTGCGGTGTAGGCTGTGCCCACGGCACCAAGTCTGGGGGTTCTCGGGTACCTCCTTTCTGTCCTCACCCTGTGGATGCCACAGTTCCCCTCCAGGTGATGTGACTATATCTCTCGGCATACAAGGATTAAAGGTATTAACCACACAAATTCACTTACTTGGTATGTGCCTTGGGTATGCGTCTGCTGTTGGCATCGCTGTTCTCTGGAAAGTTCACAGCTGCCACCCCAAAGTTCTTTCAAAGGTGCCCAACGTCCCCCTCCCCAACGCCCAGGGACGTCCTTGCCGATGACCACCAGACCCTCGGGTCACTTGCTCAGACGGGATCCTCCCTTCCCACCATCACGCACAAATGCCCAAGAGTCCTACGTCCCCCTCATGACCTTTCCTGAGTGGACAAGCAGTCAGCTTGTCCTCCTGGTCGGCTGTGTGGTCTTAAATCAGGAACAAAGCCCACCGAGCAGGGCTGTAGGTTTGCCCCACATCCTGCATCACTACAAGCTGCCGACAGCCACCCGCACCGCAGAGGGCAGCATGAAGGACCAGCTGTCTTGTGCTCACGGCCGGCCCGCTCATACACCTTCGGCTCTCTTGCTCCCACCTTGTTTTACCTCGAGGGCAACTGTCCACCTCGATCTCTGTGGCAGTCATAGGTCATCCCCCAGAGCCCATTCTTAGAAGACGTCAGCTTGGGGTTCTCACTGTCCTCTGTGACCCTGTTTTCTCATATTGCTTTGTAACTTGGGACGCCTGGGTGGCTCAGTCAGTTAAGAGGCGACTTTGGCTCAGGTCATGATCTCACAGTTGGTGGGTGCAAGCCCCGCGCCAGCTCTGTGCTGAATGCTTGCCCAGAGCCTGGAGCCTGCTTCAGATTCTGTGTCTCCTCTCTCTGACCCTCCCCGCTCATGCTCTGCCTCTATCTCTCAAAAAATAAATAAATGTAAAAAAAAAATACCCACAAAAAACCCCTGGAGCAGATATGGATAAAAATCACAAAGATTGGTAGGCTGGTTGGGGGGGGGGGGGCCACTTAGGCACATGCCCGTCCGTTCTCTATTCCTTCCAGCAAGTCTGAATCACCGTTTCTGCCCCTCTTCCTCAGGTATCAGGGCCCCAGGCTCTTGGCAGTGGGGTCCAGCTTCTGGCTTCCCCAGCCATGTCTCTTCAGATGCCTTTGCTTCCCTGCAGGACCCGCCGCCTTGTGACATTCCCTTGTGTTCCGTCTTGACGCTGACTTGTGGGCACAGATCCTCTCTTCTCCCAGTTGTCACTTGGATGCACGGCCCCTGAGTCTCTACCTGTCCCCCTAAACGTGGCCTCTACCCCCAGCACCTTGGTCAGGCCTTTGGCAACAGACCAGGACCCCTCAAAGCTCATTTGTGGAACCTTCCCCTCCCCCCACCTCCTGAACTGCTTGTTCAGTTCCCAAACCCAACAAGCCAATCCCAGGTTTTCCTCCCATTTACCACCAGGGACAGATCCTCATCCACCGAGACACCCACCAACTCCTGGCTTTCCCAGCTGTGATGCCACCACCTGGGCCCTGACCTTGAGCTAGTTGCCGCCAGTCACCACCAGTCACAGTGTCCAGATTCAGTCCACGTCTGGCCTCTGGGCTCCCTAGTGCCTTCGGCTCTTTCACAAACACAGGGAACAGCGAGGACTGTCAGCCATGGAGATGCACGGTCTTGTTCTCTCACGATGGTGACCCAGCTGCAGGGCACTCATGTTATTTCAGGAACGAGGACTCGGGCTGCAGTCAGGATGGCCCAGACAGAAACTCTCTGCATGACCCTGGATGACGTGGAGGGGGGAAGGGAGATGCTGGCCGGCCCACCCCCGCCACACCCAGAGGTGGCCGCAGAAGGGATGACAGCGGGGTTCCCGAGAACGGGCCCCCAGAGCACGCTGGTTCATTAAGGCACCTGACAGGTGCCACCGCAGGGTCTGCCCAGGGCCAGCGACCCCGCACACATCCAAGCTGTGGGCCGTCGGGCTCCCCTCGCCCCACACACAACCTGGTTCAGAAAGCCAGTTGGAGAAATGACTGCAGAGATGGGGTGTGTGTCCCCTCCGACCCTGGAGCAGTCACAGGATGCAGGGAGGGGCGGCAGCGCTTACAAACAGACTGAGTCCAGCATTCCGATAGAATTCACTTATTTATTGATTTTAATATGAAGCCACTTCACAGCAGTAACAGCCAAACGAGAACAGGACTCGGCTTGGGAAGGTGATAAAATAACAATGACGTTAACAGACAGAAGCACTGGGGACATTCCACGCAGGGCACACCGGCGTCCTTCTGTGGCCACGATGGGTAGGAGCCTAGCACCATGGCCAGCACAGACTCCTGGTCCCTTCCTTCACCTTGGCCCTGGGATTGCCCCGGGCTGTGGCGCCGGGCCGGGTGGCCTCGCCACACCATCCTCAACGGTACGGCCGTCCTCGGTCCCTCAGTTGGTGAGCCATGCTCCGGCGACCAGACAACGAGCACCAAAAACCTGCTTCTTGCTCTTCGCCAGGTAAACACGACACTTCCTTCTCTTTATTACTCGTTAAGGAAAGAGAAGTCTCGGAAATATATGGCACTGGAGTGTGAAACTCCACAGGGGGCACCTGGTACGACTCGCTGCGGCCACCAACCCACAGCACCCAGGCTGCGGTCAGATGTAGAGCTGGTGCGAGGCCAAGGTGTCCATGAAAGGGCGCACCAGGTTGTCCGTGGAGAAGTAAAAAATGAGGCCAAACGTGATGGAGATGGGGAGGGCGGGCAGCGCCTTCTTGAACACGGCCAGCAGCAGGAGGGTCAGACACAGACCCTGCGGACACGGAGGGAGGTGGTGACCGCAGGTGTGGATGTGGTGAGGAGGGGGTGCGGCAGTTAGCGATGTCTCCCCCCACCCCCTCCCACCCTGGGCTCAGCACTGCTGTAGGGCCTGTCGGACAACAGTCTCAGACTCCCTCTTCCCGGGTCCTCCAGGGAGCTCAGCCCCTGTAACACCTACATGAGCCCCACTCCCAGAGCGGCCCTCGTCTCCCAGGCTCCCTGCCTGGTGTGGCTATGGCCGTGACACATGTGACCTGTGGTAGAGCCCTCCCCCGGGGACGGCTATTTATAAAGAACTGGATGAGGGGCCACTGGGTGGCTCAGTCGGTTAAGCGCCAGACTCTTGATTTCGGCTCTGGTCCTGATTTCAGAGTTGGTGAGATTGAGTCCCGTATCAGGTTGTGTGAGGACATGCTTCTCTCTAGTTCCGTAAACCGTAAGTCATCACCTCCACCCCACAGGCACCTTGGGACCGAACTCAAGGCTGGCCACGCCCCTGGCAGCACCATGTGCTCAGTCAGTGATGCGGGAGCCCCCCATCCGGGCCTCCCTGGCTCAGAGCCTCCTGTAAGCCTGGCCTCATCTCGAGGTTCTTCCCGGCAACCCTGCCTGACCCCCCATCATCACTCTGCCCCTCTGAGGGACCTCAGCCCCTGAAAACCCCCCACAAGACCCCCGGGCCACTCACGATGAGGACGGCCACGAAGCAGGCCAGCGTGGTGTTCCAGTCCCCGCTGCCTGTGGCTGCCGCCTTGCCCACCAGCACGCTGTAGAAGATGAAGTCCCCCAGGCCGAGCTTCACGCCCCCTGTGCGGGGAAGACCGTGAGAGCCATCAGCAACCCGAGCCCTGGCTGCCCCGCAATGGCAGCCAATGGGAAATGGGGGCGCTCGAATGGGCTGACCAGCTGTCTGGGCTGCGAAAAAGCTGGCATTTCTGACAATTCAGGTAAAACTGACGCTTGGCACTCAGCTGGGTAAGAAAAGCACAACTAGAAAGTACTGGCGGGTCAGCAGGAGGCTATACAATTCAGTGCTGAGTTTAAGATCTATGTTTTTATACCAAATTTCACTGCCTTCAAGGACACGAACGATGCCCAGAGCTCGTATGGCGAGCCTTCCCCTTAAAGGTAGGTGGGTGCTGGGGCACCTGGGGGGCTCAGTTGGTTAAGCAACTTCATCTCAGATCATGATCTCAATGGTCTGTGGGTTCGGGCCCCATGCTGGACTCTGTGTTGACAGCTCAGAGCCTGGAGCCTGCTTCAGATTCTGTGTCTCCCCCTCACTCTCTGCCCCTCTCCTCCTCATGCTCTGTGTCTCTCTCAAAAATAAATAAACATAAAAAAAAAAGGTAGGTGAGCACAGCCACTAAACAGACAGTAAATGGGAGGTCGAAGACCAGTTTCCTCTAGAAGGATGGCCCAGTGTGCTTGTTAACAGAGTAAGTGTTCGCCATGGACGACAAAGCATACATCTAAGGAACACGCCTGCTGCCTCATCTCCTCTCTCCCCCCACTCCTGGGCATGGGGGCTCCTTGCCCCTGGCAGGATGCCATCCCTCCCGCCACCAGACCCTTCTCTGTTTCAGCTGACTTCTCTGGCTGGTGCCAAGCGAGCCCACAGTTCACCCTCTCACAGAACCTGCTTTCCGTGTCCTCAAACTCACCGATCCTCATTGTGATCTGTCCGTCCGTCTCCCTCTCACATTCCACCCCTGCCTTCCTGCTCTGCATCCTTGTCTCTTATTTTTCAATCACTTCTTTATTAGAAAAACCCTGTGCTCTGCATCTCCACCCTCTGCCCCCGCCCTGGGCACACGCGGACCATCTGGACACAGATGCCTTACTTTCCTCCTCTTCCTCCAGGTCGTCCCCGGGGTAACCAGGCAGCGGGGGCTCAAAGACTTCAGGGTATGAGGGCTCCCCAAAACTGTCATAGGAGTCTTCCTCTGGGTGGCGGTGAAGAGAATGGGACCATCAGTGTGGGTGGTGGGGGCGAGGGAGAGAGACAAAAGTCCAGTCAGAGGAACCTCGGATCTCTGGGGAACCAGCCTGAGCCCAGCCCAGCCCTGGACAGAGAGGAATGCCCTCCGACACACATACGAGGGTTGGGGAGGAAACCAATGGGCTGAGGCACAGGTTCCAAGCCCCACCTGTGCTCTGCCCTGCCCCCCAGCCCGGGGGAGACCAGGCAGGGCTGAGCTGGCACAGGTCAGCAGGCCTGGGGACGAGGGGCTGCCAGCCTCCTGGCACTCACCCATTTCTGGGTCATAGGGCAGCTGCAGGGCTCCCTGGGAGGAGGGGTCCAGCTTGGCCATGCCCACCGTCCACACCATGGCGGCTGGGGAAGGAGGCAAGGAAGAGGGGCTCAGGGGCTGCTGACTGTAGCGGCCCCAGAAGGCCTGCGCGGGACGCTCACTTCCAGCAGATACCTGCTCCCGCCCCTTGTGAGGCGGGCTGCCACTGGAGGAGGGGCCTGGACAAGGCCTTTTCTGGTCTTCTTTTTTGTCTCCTCACAGAACCGAGGAAGAAAATGTTAGCAGGGAACAGTCGGGTAAGCTAATTGTGTTTCTGTCTCATCATGGTAAGACACACTCATGTGAACCGTGCATTGTGACCTCCATTCAGTGGATGCCTCGGGAGCATTAAGCGTATTCACACTGCTGGGCAATAGCCCTCCTAATGGTCTGCCTGCAGCACTTTCAGGCCCCCTAGCACCTCTAACGCCCCCATGTCCCTGTTCCAGCTCTATGAATTTGGCTCCTCCAGATGCCTCACTGGAGGGGGCTTGGGGGGTCACACCGATTTACCCTTCTGTGACTAGCTGAATTCACGGAGCAGAGTCCTCAAGATACATCCACGTAGCACGGGTCAGAATCTCCTTCCTTTTGGGGCCTGAACAGTGCTTCGCTGCACATGCCCCCCCCGCCACACCACCCCTGCATCTGTACCAGCGCCCCGCCCGCATCTGTACCTGCCCGCACCACCTTTGACCACCCACCCATTGGCAGAGAGCAGCGTTGCCGCACCCATCGGCTACCAGACAGACACCTGCTCAAGACTCTACTTCTGCTCCCCCGGGCATGCATCCAGGGTGGATCGGGGCACTGCTTGTGCGCGCGCGCTCTCCCTCTCCCTCTCCCTCTAGCCCGGAAACTCTCCCCCCAACTCCTATCCTACGAGTCTGTCCAGGTCTCCGTCTGGTGTTGCCCTGAGTAAGTCTAGCCCGGAACATTCTCCACAGCATCCCCAGTGCCCGGTCATCTCCTCCCCATACCAGGCTCCAACCCCTCGCTGCTCAGATCCACAGCATGCTCACAGCCAGCACCCAGGCCACCCCAAATCCTGGCATTTCTGCCTCCAAGATCTCTCCAGAACCCAATCGCACCTCACTGCCTCTACTGCTGCCCTGGGGCACCTGCCCTTCTCCCCTGGGGAGGGGGGGTCATTCTGCCCTCAGATCCGGCTCCACTTTCATCCCTGACCCCATGCCTTTTGTTCTCCCTTCAGCCACCTTCGTGATCCCATTAAAACGTAATCTCAGGTGGATCCAAAACCTTCCATGGCCACGAAGCCCACTCCGGAGGAAAAGCCCAGTCCCTGCCATGGCCCACAGGGCCCAGCGTATCTGGACCTGCCCCCTTCTGCCCCAGCTGCTCTGCTCCCCACACTCCAGGCCTTTGGTTTGAATTCTGTCCCAGGGCTTTCCTGAGGCAAGTCTCTGGTCAGATGCCACGTTATAACAAGAGACTTCTTTGACTGCCTTCCGCAAGAGAGCCTCCCCCACCACCCTAACATACTCAGGTCCCTCCCCCCCTCCCCCACCCCTTCCTTCCACTGAGTGTCACTCCTGGCCTCCTGACATACTAGAGCCTGTTTAGCTGCGGTCCCCCCTCCAGGAATGTGTGCCCCCAGAGCACAGAGGTGCTGAACACAAGTCTGGGCACCATCTCCGCATTCCCACACATGGTCTCTGCTCCTTCCAAGAGGGGGCCTAGAATGTGCTTTCAGGCTGTGGACCACCTGCCACGGCTCCCACCACAAGCTCTGCTCTGCCTTAGAGATGACCTGGCACTCCGGCCAGCGTGCACACGGTTCCCCATGAGGCCCGGGGCCTTGCCCCAAAGTCCAGCGTTGCACTCGCCACAACTCAGGGACCTGCCACACATCCGCTGACGCATATGCCAAAACCCAAATCCCGCCCAGTGGCCAGCTGCATGCACCTCCCCCCCACCCGCCCCCCACCCCGATATGCCTTCCCTTCGGAGACTTCGACAGCCACAGAGATGTCAGGGGAGCCCAGTGAGAAGCAGATGCACCCTGCATGCCAGGCCCCTGTCCTCAGGAGCCCCTCCCCAAAGGACCCTCTCAGGAGTGTGGGAGGCTGAGGGGAGGGCGTGGAGGTTGGCTGGCCGCAGCTGTGGGCCCCACCTGTCCTAACCCTCTAGGCGTCTTCCTGTGTGAAAGCACAGCCTGTCTTTGCCCCCAGCAGGTGAGCCCCCATGGGATCACCAAGGTCACATCCTGCCTTTGATCAGGGAAAGAGAAACAATCCCCCTGGGAACTCTGCCTCCCACTGCAGGCCACCTTCAGACCCCAGGGGCAGGAAGAGGGCTCCCAGGAGGAGCCGCAGGGGTCACTCACAGGAGTAAATCAGGGCAGGAAATATGGGCTCGTTTCTCTCCTGCGCAGTTTCCACCAGCATTCGCAGTGGCCCCTTGGGGCACAGCACAGCCACAAGATCTGGGAGGACAAAGATCCGCGGTCGTTACCCTGTGATGTTTACTCCCACGCAGCCCCAGAGCAAAGCCGGCTGCTAACATTGGGGCTTGGGGGAGGCCCGGGGTGTATGCTGCATGCCAGGTCTTGGTCCCCCAGTTTCCAGCCACGGCCCTGAGAGTCTGTCCTGGCTGAAGCCCAGAACGGGGTCCCAACGGGCAGACTGCACAAAAGGAATCGCTGTGTGGGACCCCGATGGTGGGCTTGCCATCCGACTTCCCTGAGCCTCAAATCCTTACCCTTAGATGGAAGTCACAGCACCAGAGACAAGAATCACACCGACTCTAGTTAAACGGCAGCTAACATTTCGGGTGCTGGGCATTTATAGGTCCTGTGCCTGGCCCTATGGCTACTGCAAAGGAAACAACTTCCGAGGTGTCCAACGCTCACACACATTCGCTATTATTTGTGACCATGTCAACAGCCCAAAGGCCCGCATGGAGTCCCCCGCATCTCACAAAGGCGAGGCCCTCAGGGGAGGCCACCCAGCTTTGGTTGAGGGGGGGGGGGTGCCTTTCAACATCCACCACGGGACTCGACCCTGGATGTCACCCCCCCGCCCGCCCTCCAGCAGCCTCACCACCCACCTGAGCCCGCCTACCGTACACGGAGATGGCGCCCAGAATGACCCATGCAGACCACTCTGGGAGGTATTTGATGAACACCAGGGCCATGAGGGCGCTGATCATGATGAGGTAGGCCTGCTGCAGGACCAGGGGGCCCTTCCAGTGGATGCACACCATGCCTACCGCCCCAAAGTTCCAGACGGTCAGGAAGAGCGTGGGGTAGTCCATGGCCACGTTGTAGGTCTTGAGCACTTCCCTGCACCACCAACGGCAAGCGTGTGCAGTGGGGAACTCGGTGGAGATAGGAGACCCGACCAGACACAGTCCAGCACTCCACGCTCCTCAACCATCAAGTCCCATCCTGGGTTTTTCCACCCCTTGGCTTCACTTGCTAATGGCCCCTTCCCTGTTTCGGTGAGCCCTACAACCGCCCACTGGAAATACTTCCTAGAACGAGGTGGAGAGGATACCAACATCTCATCCTCGGACTGGCTCACGTAAACGTGAGCTGGTATAGCCCGGAAGACTTTCTGCTCCAGAAAAAGGTCCTTGGCAGACAGTTTTCCATGTCCCTCCAGGCTCTTGGGGCCCCTGGGCTGATAGCCCAAATCAAGGGCGAGAGAGCACATCACTTTCCCGACAATGAGGAAGTACCCAGGCCTGGCCCAAAGTCGAGAATATAAACTTTAAGGGATTTAAAACAAAAATTTTTTAAAACATTTATTTATTTTTGAAAGAGAGAGACAGATCATGAGCAGGGGAAGGGCAGAGAGAGAGGGACACACAGAATCAGAAGCAGGCTCCACGTTCTGAGCTGTCACCACAGAGCCTGATGCAGGGCTCGAATCCACGAACTGTGAGATCATGACCTGAGCCAAGTTGGACACTCAACCAACTGAGCCACCCAGGTGCCCCAAATTTTAAGGATTTACATCCCTCTTGGCTTCATGGAAATCGTCCTCTGGGCTCATTTGTTTTAAATCAGCAACCAGGGGCGCCTAGGGGAGTCCGTCGGCTGAGCATTCAACTCGATTTCGTCTCAGGTCCTGATCCTAGGGTCCTGGGCTCGAGCCCCTTTGGGAGCGTGCTTAAGATTCCCTCTCCCTCTCTCTGCCCCCTCCCCCTGCGTACTCACGGTCTCCCTCTCTCTCTCTCTCTAAAATAAATACAAATCTATCAATCAGGAACCACAAAGGGACGGATGGCCTGCTGTGGAGCACCACTGATGTATGTGCCACTGATGTATGTCGAGGCCACGGGAGAAGGGATCAGAGGGCCAGCTGTTAGAGCTGCGATAAGGGGGAGGGTCTGGAGCTTGCAGGGACCCCGCCCCACCCCCATCCGAGTATCACGGGCAGTGGCCTTAAAGAGCCTGCTGCCCACAGGGCACTTACCCAAGGTAGATGTAGGTGAAGAGAAACAGTAACATCAGCGAGGACATAATCAACCAGCCGTGGATAAACTAGACAACAGACATGGGCACTGTGACCACAGGCTCCCAGCTCCTTGTGACTGGCACCCAAGCCTGCGAGGCTGAGTTAGGCGCCTCTGGAAGCACGCTCCAAAGTACTGGGTGGCCGCGTGACAGATAAAGGGGGCAAAGAAATTCACGGAGCTCTCTCAAGGTCACCCAGCAAGCGCATGGGGTGAAAATCCCTCATGTCCAAGCAGCCAGACATCTGTTCCTTAACTGAGAGAGGATGTGCTGGACAACTGTCACCAGCAGGCATGGTCCTAGACAGCTGTCACCGGCAGCCACTAGAATCCAGGGAAGAGGCCAATGGGGTCCCTGCCCATATGCCGAGTGCCAGTAGCCGATAAACGTACAAATGTATTGCCAGGTAGCCACAAGGATACGCAGAGAAAATGGCAGAACTAAGGGCCAGGAGACTCACTGGGGTGCTAGGTTAGTGGCCAGTCCTTCTGGGCAATGCAGGGGGGTCTCCCACCTGAGGGTCTACAAACCGATCCTCAGAGAGACATGTGCCTCTATCCTGGCCACCAAGGGAGGGTCAAGGTTGATGGTGGGCTGAGCCCAAGTGACACAGTGGTGTCACTACCACCGCCTGCCCCCCAAAGGTCGGACCCCTCAGACACCAGCTTGGGTCCCTGGGGACCTCAGTGAGAATGGGGTCTACCTGAAAGGAAGGGGCAGCCCAGGCCACGCCATGTACGTGGCAGCCTTTACCATGTGCTGATCCCCTCACCCAGGACCCAGGACCACGGTCACCTCCTGTCAGAGTGTCCTAGAACCTGACTGGGACCCACCCCTCCACCACTAGGCTTCGCAGCCCAACTTAAAACCACCTTATTTGCACAGATAATTATTCACGTAGCCCTGGTGGGGATGGGCTCCTGTCCCTGCTCTGAGCCTCCTCACTCTCCCCCTGCTCCGCATAGGCTGTAGCCTGGGTACAAAGAGCTGTGTAAGCCTCGTGGGGACGGTTTTATATCAGGCAATCCTAGTGGTCTTCCTTCCAGGCCACTGGGGCTTGGAAAAATCCCCCCTCAGGAGAAAAGCTTAAAACCCACATCTGAGGGAGGGGGGAGGGGGGAAGACAGGTGGTGGTGATGGTGGAGGGCACTTGAGGGGAAGAGCACTGGGTGTTGTATGGAAAACAATTTGACAATAAAATATTATGGAAAAAAAAATTAAAAAAAATAAAGAAAAAAAAAAACCCATATCTTAAAGCTCCTGGCGTCCCCCGGGAGAGACGGTGTCTATGCGATAAGGCCAGGCGAGCCTCCAATCCTTGGCCACCCCCTGGGCCTGTGCCTGCGATCAGCACCAGCCCTACACACCCGGCCCAGGGGGAAACAGGAAGGTGAAATAGAGTCACAGGGAAAGGGAATGATGGGGTGAAGGGAGCCTAAAGCAGAACAGATGGCTTCTCTCAACACTGCAGGGAGGGGCCCAGGCAGGTGGGATTCTGCGTAAGGACGGTGACAGCAGGCAATTCACCCTGGGGCAGGCCACGCCCTGGCCACAGGTGGCTCTGTGAGCAGGGCAGGGCCGGTGGGCAGAGCAGGGCAGCCACAGGGCGGGCACTCACCTTGTAGCAGCGGTATTTGTAGAGCACGACCAAGAAGATGGTCATGGCCACAATGACGCTGATCATGATGAGCGTGTTGAGCACGGAGTTTAGGAGGCGCTGGCCCACAGAGGGCGTGTCCTCGGTGAATGGTGTGTAGATGCTGAGGGAGACGGCGGGCTGCAGACTCTGCTCCCTGCCTGCTCCATAGGCCCTGCCCACGAGCCACCCAACCTCAGCCTGGTACCCGAGACCCGGTGGGCAAGGAAGGGGCCCCCCAGGCCTCCCCCTCCCTGCCCCAGACCCCTCCTCCCCAGCATCCCGAGGCTCCTCCCCATCCCCAGGTGCTTTCCCCACCAGGCCGCCCCCTCCCCAAGCCCTCCCCACTCCTGCTGGCCAGGGCACCCAGCAAACACCCACACTCAGCCCAGTGCTCACCCCACCCAACACATGCAGCCAAAACACTCAGGAGGCCATCTTTGCTCTGGCTCTGTCCCCGTTGGGGCTGCCCACTGAGTGCCCCCACCTGCTCTGTGGGCCCAGCCTGACCACCCCTCCAACCAGCCTGCAGGGGCGAGGCTTCCCCTCTGCTCCTTTCTTTGAAAAAACCAAACCCAAATGAAAGGAGAGCTCCCAAACCAAAAACTGTAACCGCAAGGTTTGGAGTTGGAGGAGGCCAGCAGCAGCCGCGAGGCCCCAGGGGAGCAGGTGACAGGCAGAGGCAGCCTTCTTGCTGCTGCCCCTCTGTGCCCCTTCCACAAAAGTGCTCAAAGCCTCCCTCTCGAGGCTGCAAGCAAACTAAGAAACCACCTGGCTCACACTCGGGTTTCCGGAGAGGCCCAGAGAGCAAACCACGGGTCCGGGCACTCTTCACAGGGCACACTGGTGCCACTGCTCAGGCCACAGGGCAAGCACTGGCCTTGCATCGTGAAACCCAGCGAGCCTAAGCACTGCACCGTGGTGGGCACTGCCATAAGCCCTGTGCATGCATCAATCTGCCTAACTCTCCTGGCATCACACCCATTATACAAACGAGGAAACTCAGGCAGGGGGTGGTCAGAAAAAGGCCTAGGCAGGTCACACAGCCAGGAGGCAGTGGACGGGACCAGAGCATGGAGCCATGAGGCTCTCGGCCCAGCCTCGCACCTGCGGCTGGCGTGGGGCTGCAGTTGCAGTGAGCCTGACCCACCCTGTTCCCCGACTTACAGCTGTCCATTCTTCTCTGTGTAGAAGCGCACAGACTTGATGGTGGCCACCACCACGATCATGCACAACGTCACGGGCACGAAGAGCATGATCACGTGCTTCGCCCCGTATTTGAGGGTCAGCTCCTCCTCCAGGCCCGAGGGCTGCCCGGGGACCCCACCGCAGACATAGTGGTCAGGGTCCTCGTCAAAGTCGTCCTCACTGTCCTGGCCTCTCTGTGGAAAGCCACAGGGTGAGGGCCACGGGATGCCCCCCACCCCTGCTGGCCGGCCAATGCAGCGCAGGGGTGTTTTGCAATGGGAAATGAGAAGCTTTAATGCTGCTTCGAAGAGGGAAGAACCAACTAGGCAGAGGAGGGGGGCGGGGCAGGTGAAAGGTTTACCAGGACAACTAGGGAAGACTCAGGGCTGGCACTAGCTGCCACAAATGCAGGAAAGGGACCACAGCGGCCACAGAAGGGGGCGGGCTGCAGGCCCAGGATGCACAGCTGGCGGACCTAGAATGTCTCTAAGCATCATCCCCCTCTCTCAGTTCAGCGACTCAGATGCCACTCTGCTCTGTTCCAGGGGCCACACTGACACGGGAGGGGACCAGCCAGGTGACAAGGGAGGAAAACAGACGTTAAACATTCCCGGTCGGCTGACAAACCACCTTCTTGAATAGTCAGCACATGTGGGGACTGTCTTTGGTTGTAAGGTGCCCCTCCCTGCCCCCTCCTCCCCAAAATCAGGCACTCAAAACTGGCAACTGTGAAGCAGACTTGTTAACTGGGAGCCAAGTCCCTGGGGGTAGCTGGGGGCCGGGGGGTGGGGGTGGGGTGGGTGGTCCGAGCTACAGGAAGGTGGGACAGCATATAGCAGCAGGTGGCGGAGGGGCGTAGGACACCTGCAGGCACTGGCCCAAACTGACCAGAAATAATCTGTTTGGAAATGGTGCTGATTCAAGGCCATCCGCTGCTTGTTAATTGATTAACCGCCAAAGACAAAGCCAAGGGAAACAAAAATTCAAAATGACTGTGGCTTCAGGATCAGCTCTTTACAGAGAGAACTGCAAGCTGGACACTGGGCTGAGAAGGAGAAGCCTAGACGAACAGGCATGGAAACAACTAAAATGCACAAAAGCTCCGGGAGACAAGACAGAGGCGTGGTAAGGGTGGTTGGGCGGTGGCCTTGAGCTGTGGAGTTCCGAGGAGGGAAGAAATGAATTTCGATTTCGATTTCGGCCACAGGGACTGAGACTGGCTGGGAGGGGAAAATTCCGCATTTTAAATACTGTACCGGGCAAAACGGAAAAGGGTTTCAGGCAAATTCGGATGATGTTTTGCCCTGATGGGGGAGGGGTGGGTGACACTCCCCCAGAAGACTCCCCACTTCATGAAGTTATAACCTCCTGCCCCGTGGCTGCAGAGACATCACCAGAGCGTCTGTGTCCCTGCCCCAAATTCACACGCTGGCCCCTGGCCCCCAATGTGACGGCCCCTAGAAGAAGGCCTTGGGGAGGTGACTGGGTCAGGAGGGTCCTGAAGGGATAAGGGTCCTTATAAAGCACACCCGCCCTGCCGCCCCCCTGCCCAGAGCTCCCCACCCTCCCGCAGATGTTGGATCTGCCAGCACCCTGAGCTCACACTTCCAGGCTCCCGAACATCGAGGAAGACATTCCTGGTTTTGACAAGCCCTCCAGTCTAGGATACCCTGGCCCCCCATCCTCCACAGTGCCTCCCACCCCCCCTCAGCCTGTGCTACCCTCCCCCTACCGCCCTGCACCTGTGCTAAGGAAGGGGTACCTGCCTAGTGGGGGCAGGGGACAACCGTGCAGCCCATGGACATGCCGTCTACCACGGAGCCCTCGCCAACCAGGGCCCACTGTGCCACCAATCCTTACCCTCCCTGTCCCCTCCCACTGGCATCCGGGTATGTCTCAAGGTCCAGGAGCCTGGGGCTGGGTTGGAGGCCTGTGGCCACCGGCGATGACCTACCCATGGGTCAGCACCGTCTCCGTCCTCCAGGCCCTGCCTGCCGTCCTGGCAGCAGCGTGGCGGGGGGCTCTCGGCCGACATCAGGGATGCCCTCTCGTCACACACTTCCTCCTCGCTGTCCGAGGCCATGAACGTGAGCATGGCCTTGCCTCAGAAGCGCCTGCAGAGGAGCACAGGGGGCTTCAGTCCACCCTCCTGCAGGACAAAGGCACCACAGGGCTGAGGGTGTGGCCGGAGATGCCCGGTGACGGGACGAGGGTCCTGCCTGACAACCATCCAGGACGCACATGTGGGGGGACTTCCCAGGACCTGCCTGCATGGCCGGCGCAGCCTCTCAGGGGACAGCCTGAGGAGATGCTGGTCACAGGCGAGCCACCCCACTAGAAAAGTCATGGCCACTCCAAGCTGTCAGCACCCTTGTTCATGCAATCAGCAAACTCCCACTGAGCACCTACATCGCCACAGCCACCTTAGCCGGTGCTGAACTCTGTGGACATGAAGATGGAGGAGAAGTACTTTTGTCCTTGGGAAAAAAAACAAAACAAAACAAAACAACCAGGCTCTGGGCAGCTCAGCCAGTTGAGAATCCGACTCCTGATCTCGGCTGAGGTCATGATATTGGTTTCATGGGTTCGAGCCTCAGGCTCTGCACTGACAGTGTGGAGCCTGCTGGGGATTCTCTCTCTGTCCCTCCCCTGCTTGTTCTCTCTCTCTCTCTCTCTCTCTCTGTCTCTCAAAAAAAAATAAATAAGCTTTAAAAAAATTACTGAGACAAAAAAAAAAGACCAACCACCATCCAGTGTGACTTAAGTGTCCACCGAGATGTACAGAAGCACAAAGATGGGAGTTGATCTCAGAGATCGGGCCGTTTTCTAGAGAAGATCCCATCCCAGAATATTCCAGGTGTGAGGAAGGGCAGATGGCACGAAGGAGCGTGCGACTCGGGGCCGTGGAGGTGTGATGGCCCCCTAGGCCAGTGTGGGGGTGTTCAGCACCTCCCGAGGCACAGAAGGGGAGGCGGCCCCCTGAAGACATGGTGGGAGATGGACGGACGCTGACTCAGGGCAGTAGGGTGGATGTGATGAAGGGACTGGATGCAGAAAGAGTTGGGGGGACACCAGTCAGCACAGGATGTGGGGGAGAGACAGAATGGACTCTAGGATGGCAGCCAGGCACAGAGCCACAGGCAGGGGACAAGCAACTCCGGGGAAAGACAGGGTCTGATCCATGAACGAGTTAGAAAAAGTCAAGGAGGGGCACCCGAGGGGCTCAGTCAGTGAAATGTCCAGCTTCAGCTGAGGTCATGATCTCGAGGTTTGTGAGTTTGGGCTCTGTGCTGAGAGCTCAGAGCCTGGAGCCTGCTTCAGATTCTGTGTCTCCCTCTCTCGCAGCACCTCCCCCACTCCGTGTGTGTGTGTGTCTCTCTCTCAAAAATAAACATTAATTTTTTTTAAAAAGGGGTCTGAGTACACAAGATCATGCAGTGTGGGCACGTGTGTGTGTGTGTGAGAGAGAGAGAGAGAGAGAGAGAGAGAGAGAGAGAGAGAGAGAGAGAGAGAGAGAGAGAGAGAGAGAGAGAGAGAGAGAGAGAGAGACAGACAGACAGACAGACAAAGCACAGCTGAGGGCAGGACCTTGGGGAAGGCCAGGCTGGATCATCCACACAGCAGGGTCGCCTGCCCCCGCCTCACCGTGCTGTCCCCAGCAGAGTGTCCTTACAGCAGCAGGACAGGGAAGCCGCTGAGGCAGAAGGGCCTAGAAGAGCATCAGACAACCCTTGGCAGACCTGGCTGTCCCTGCCAGTCTCCTGGGCAGGCCTGCTCTCCCACCACCTGAGCCTCAAGGCCCTAGGGACACAGAAAGTATTGGCCTCCAGCAGGTTGCCCCAATCTGTGATTTGTGATTTGCAAATGAGGCAGGTTCCTTCTAGTCAGCCAGCTCCTACTCTATTTGACAGGGGGCCACGGCTTTCTCCTGAGGGGCCCTCAACTCCATCTCCTACCTGCAGGCACAAGGGCGGGGCTTCACAACCAGCCAGCCACCCCAGGGCAGACAGACTGGAGCGAGGGTGGGGTGAAAGACAAAGACCCTGTGACCTCACTCACAGGCAGAATTTGAGAGACAAAACAATGGAACAAAGAAACCAGCCCTTAAATACGGAGACCCATAGGGTGGTTGCTGGGGGGAGGGGGCAAACAGGTGGAGGGGAGTAAGAGACACCGGTCAGGACCCAATTGGGAAGCACCCGGAGACATGTACGGAATCGCTGCATCGCCCCGCTGCACACCTGACCCTGTACTTTCATTATACTTCCATAATAAAGGGACACAGAGCAGGAGTGCCAGCAGAGGAAGAAGGTGACACAACAGGGAGGGGCGAGCTCCTGCAGATAAGATCCAGATGGACATTGAGGTCAAGATTAAGATTGAGAGGAGTCGTCCTCTGCCAGCCTCTCAGGTCTCAAGGGTTCAGAGGCACATGAAGTGTGCTCCAAGGGTCAGCAACAGCTTCTTGGGCCAAGGAGGAAGGACCCACGGCATCCTGGAAGGAAGTAACCTCACAAATAATCGTGTCGGGTGGGGGACCTCACAGGGGCTGTCCCAACCTCACAGGAGCTGTCAATGTGCTGTGGCTGAAGCCTGGGGACCTGGCAGGAAGCGGTGAGGAAGGAGGCTGGAGAGGGGTGCCCACCCCAGGAAGGGGCAAGGGCTGAGGTCAGTCTTACTTAAGGAGGGGCACCTGAGATGAAGAGCTGCCCAAGTTTTTCCAGCTAGATCACATGACCCATCTGGAGCAGGTACAAGGGGGCAAAGGGGCCCCTTCAGTACCTCGTTGTTTCCTGGCATGTCAGTTCTCAGGATGTGAGTTAACAGTGCAGTTTGTATCTCCCTCCCCTTCCTCCCAGGCCCCTGGGGTGCCTATGACCAGTCTGCGCAGTGGCTGGAGGGACAGACCTAGGTTCCCTGCGTGCAGCGCATCATGGAAGGCAGGGACCAACCTCAGCCTTCAGAACCACAGTATCGAAGGCCGCCCTGCGTCCTGGGCTCCCAGTTACCAAGCAGTAGGGAAATGGACAGGGAGCAAAGACCGTTCCTCGAAGGAGAAGGGGATCTCTTGGGGAGGGTGAGGATAGAGAGGAGGGGGCCAAGTCCTGGAGCGACTGGGGGGCTCAAGCAGTTAAGTGTCTGACTCTTGATTTCAGCTCATGTCATGATTGTACCGTTCATGGGTCTGAGCTCTGCATCGGGCTCTGCACTGACAGCGTAGAGCTTGCTTAGAATCCTCTCTCCCTCTCTCTTTGCCCCTCCCCTGCTCACTCTCAAAATAAACATTAAAAAAACAAGTCCTTCCAATTTCCATTCCTTCAGCCAGCAGCTAGCAAGACATTCCCCAGAGAGAATTTCTGCCTCCCAGCATTCCCCTGATGTTCTGGAAGGACGAGCCGCCGGGTGAGCTGACGGGACTGTCAGGGCTGATTCAGGTGTGCCACCCTCACTGGAAGACAAATGCTCCCTGGGCAGATTCCGCCCCTTGTCGGGCTCTTTAAACTCCTCCCAAGCCTTCCTGAGGCGGGACCCAAGACCGCCAGGACTGCAGGCCAGGAGTGGCTACTGTGGCTGTGGGAGCAGGGGGTCTCTCTAATCACAACCTTCTGGGCCTAGTGGCCAGGGGGTCACAGGTGAGGTGCCTCTCGGAACCCTGAACACCCGATAGGGGACCAAGGCCTTGGGAAAGGCCAAGTCCTTGAAGATGCTGTTTCTCAAAGTGGCCCAGCCGCTCCCCCCACCCCCTGCACAGCGGGAGGGGGGAAGGGGGAGGGGATGGGACACTGAGCCCAAAGACCAGGGAGCTGGGCACTAATGCTTCCCCATTTTACAGACGAGGAAACAAGGTCTAAGACGTGCTAGGTTCAAAGTTACCCATGAACCCAGCCCTCAGGGTCTGTGCTCTGAGCACTGTGCCAGACCACTTACTGAAAGTGCAGCTCCCCAGCTCCATGCTGACCAAAGGTCCGGGGGTCTGCACTTGGAGACAGCCGCTGGGTGGCCGTCAGGCTGCGGGGAGGCCTTCCCTGGGGTTGCCAGCTCCCAGGCCCCCAGCTAAGGATGGCAGAGTCGAGCTCCAGTCCACCTCCTGTCCCGGCTTGCGGGCGCCGCTCAGCACTACTAGTTCCTGGATCGGGAATGACAGAAGGGACAATCCTCCTGAAACCCATCTGACCAGACAGCGACTAGGGAAGCAGAAGGCCAGCAGCTCGAGGGACCAGAATGCTGCAGGGTGAGAAGGTGGCTCCTGGCGGAGAAAGCGCCCAAGTGCCCAACTCAGACGAGAACCGAGACTGTGGAAAAACTAGGTCTGAAAGCACCTCCGGCACCAACCAGTCCAGCCTTCCTGAAGGAGGGCCACCGAATCAAAAGCTATGGGTGCCTGGGTGGCTCAGTCAGTTGAGCATCCAGCTTCAGTTCAGGTCATGATCTCATGGTTGGTGGGTTCAAGCCCCGCGTTGGGCTCCGTGCTGACAGCTCAGAGCCTGGAGCCTGCTTCGGATTCCATATCTCCCTCTTTCTCTGATCCTCCTCTGCTCGAGCTGTCTCTCTCTCTCAAAAATAAATTTAAAAATAAGAACTCTTAAAAAAAATAATCACACCGGTGCATCTGAGGGGCTCAGTCAGCAGAGCATCCGGCTTCAGCTCACATCATGATCTCGTGGTTCATGGGATCGAGCCCTGCATGGGGCTCTGTGCTGACAGCTCAGAGCCTGGAGCCTGCTTCGGATTCTGTGTCTCCCTCTCTCTCTGCCCCTCCCCTGCTCACACACTCTCTCTCTCTCTCTCTCTCTCTCTCTCTCTCTCTCTCAAAAAATAAATAAAACATTAAAAATAAATAAATAGATAAATAAAAACATTCATACCTTTTGATCCCGAAATGCTACTTCTCAGAATCTGTCCTAAGAAAAGAATACAGGGTTCCCATAAAGACCTGTTTGCTGTGGATGTTTCTAACTGTAAAAAGACTGAAATGACAGAAACGCCTGCCTGAGACGTGTCTGTCTGGTGAGGTCCGTCACATGGCTAGTTCACGACAGGAAACAACACAACAGGAAACCCCAGGTGAGAGACACAAAACTTCATACACAACCAGCTGAATTATCTCAGAAAATGAACATATTTGAAGGACCAGCAAGATTCAGCACAATAACACCAAGTGCGGTTACCTCTGGACGCGGAGACCATGGGTCATGTCATGTTTTCCTGCATCTCTCAAACCTCTTATAAACATGGATCGTCTGTGATTTTATTTTTTTAAGCCGTTAATTTTTCAATGGGAAACACCAAGTATCAAGAGGGAGGTGGCCTTCCTTCCCATCTTCCCTCTCCCATGAGCCCTCGCTGGACTGGGGGTGGGGATGGGGGGACAGGTGGACCCCGGGGTCACTGTCCTTCTTGAAGCCTCCCTTTTTACCTGGCCTCGGAGAATAGGGTGGTTGGGAGGCACTCCTCTTGCTTGTAAGGTGGAACTGAAGCCTGAAGGAAGTCTGAAATCCCTGTAGGGAAAACAACCACCCAAACATATGCAGATCAACAACCTTTCACTGGATGTTGTGCACATCAGAGCCCCAGTGACGTCAGGAGCAGCCGCAGGGAGGCTGACTCCAGCAGGCGGGGGTGGGGCTGGCTGGCTGGCTCTCCAGCCTTTGGTGGCAAAGGCTCCAGGGCGTTGGTGGCAGAATCCTACTAACCACATAGCAACCAGCCCTCCGTGGTGGCCAGCTTCTCCCTGGAGGAGGAGGCCTGCCGGGGAGGGCGCAGAGGGCGGATAGGAGGAAAGACAGCCCTTCGCAGGGACTGAAAGTAGGATGCAAAATCTACCACTTCCTCCTGTTCAGTGGAACGGGATGGAAAAGCTGAATGAGCCAAGCCCAGGAGTCTGACCCAGAGAATTCCCCCACCGTGTCTGGGTCAGCAGCTCCTTCGATTATGGAAGGCCAGGGACCCAGCTTCCTCGACCTTCTTTTCATTGCAGAGACACTTAAAGGCTCTGATCTTAAAATTCGAGGCCAAAGCAGCTCAATAGGAAAGAGACTCTACAGCCCATCGTTGGGGAGAGACACACATCAGTGCTCCGAAAGCAAACGGAGACCTACTGTGTGTACCACGAACGGCTGCCACTACGGAGAAAGGTCAGGGGCCTGGGCACTGGGTTTCTTTTCTGTAGGGGGCCTGACTGAACGAGGAGCCTTCAGGTTCCAAGAGGGTGGTGTGGTTCTAAACAGACCACTTTCTGGGGTCACAAGGCTGCATCACAAAATCCCAGAGGCTCTCATGTCTTCCCAAGACCAGGGGAGGGGACACAAGAGAGAGAAAATCACCTTAAAAGCCCCCACAGACTCCCTGCCTCCCTGGCCCTAGCCAGCGGACCTGGTGTTTGGCCCTGGCTGATCTTCATGCATCTGTCCACTGGCCCCAGGCCTTACTCGCTTGCCGGAAGGTTCTCCCAACACTGGGAGGCAGCCTCAGCCACCAGAGTTCCATCGGGACCCTGACTGGGCCTCTAAACCTTGACCCAGGCTCTGCCGTTGCCTCTGCCTGCCCTTTTCTGCTCAGAAGTCCCCAGGCCCCAGGTAGCTTTCTCTCTGGTCCATGCCAAATTTGGTAGTGAAGGAAATGGAAACCCAGAGGAACGAAAGGCACCGGCTGAAGTGCCACAACCAAAGCCACAGCGGCGATTCAGGCCTCCGCACAGTCGACCTGTGGTACCCCTGAGGCCCGTACACTGGGGGAGTGGCCGTGGGCTGCAGGGCACAGGACCCCGTGTGGGCTCTCTGCGGGCACCCCCATACTTCTAAGGCATGTGCCTTTGCCATGGGCAGGTGCGTGTCTTTAACACAGCTTTTCCAAAACACAGGCAAGAGGTCACCAACTCACTGTCTCCGGTCCCCAACCCCACAACTCCACCCTGGAGGCGTCAGCTGCTCTCTATCTGCTACTGGGGCTGGGCATGGCCTAGGGGGAAGGAATTAGGGCACTGCCTCTAGGTGGCAATTAAAAAGAGAAAGTGGGGGGCTTCCTGGCTGGCTTAGTTGTTAAGCCTCCAACTCTTGATCTCAGCTCAGGTCATAATCTCACAGTTCATGGGTTTAAGCCCCATGTCAGGCTCTGTGCTGACAGTTCAGAGCCTGGAGCCTGCCTACTCCCCCCCCCCACCCGTCCCCCTCCCCGACTTGTGCCTATGCACACACGCTCTCTCTCTCAAAAGTAAATGAATACACCTTTTTAAAAAGGGAAAGTGAGAAGGTGTCCTGCAGCACCGATGAACTAGATACCAGCACACTCAACGCGTTCAACACGCCACTGAGCCTGATTTCCCAAGAATACTCAAAAAGCGAACATTCTGGAGGCCTGACATTAACAAAACAAAACAAAAAAAAGAAAATACAAATCTTCAACCCCAGCTTCCTGCCTCTGATACTTTAATACATGAACACACGTATGTGCTTGGAGTGCTGTAAGGAAATGCAGGCTGCGGGCAGCTTTCTTTGGGCTGAGAGCTAACAGGTGACTCTTTCAAAAATATTTCCTGGGGGCGCCTGGGTGGCTCCATTGGTTAAGCATCCGACTCAGCTCAGGTCATGATCTCATGGTTCTTGGGCTCGAGCCCCGCGTCAGGCTCTGTGATGACAGCTAGCTCAGAGCCTGGAGCCTGCTTCAGATTCTGTGTCTCCCTCTCTCTCTGACCCTCCCCTGCTCACGCTGTCTCTCTCTCTCTCTCTCTCTCTCTCTCTCTCAAAAATTAAAAAAAAAAATTTTTTTAAGTATTTCCTGAATTTTCTAGAGCAAACACGTGTTCCCTTTATTTCTACAAAGTCAAGATTTTTCTGGCTAAGGAACAGCAGAAAGGTGAGCACCCTTTCCATTTTTTCTCCCCGTGCTCCAGAATGACCCTATTTTTTGGCAAAGACAAGCAAGCATCCTGGTCTTCCAGGCACTGAAGAATCTGGACCAAAATGATCTCCTCCCTGATGTCTGGTCTTTCCTGAAGAGGGACTAGAAATTTCCCTTTCCCTGGACTTTCCCACGGCTGCCTCGCCATCCCCAGGCCTGGAGGCCGACACTGATCATACAAGGCTTGAATCCCCTGTTCCGAGCCGACCAACTTAAGGGGAGGAGAACTTTCCAGGCCCTGGCCTGGGGCTGCCTGTGCCGGTTTCAGCGCCCTGACATTCCCTCCCTCAACCCTCCCCCAATCACTGGAGTCGGGGCGGGGCGGGGGCAGGTGGAAATACTAGCAGAAACACTGGCTGTACTGCTGGTCACCAATAAACAGTGTCCAGAAGTCAGAGCAACAGCTGAAAACTAGCCGAGGCTGTCTTCAGTAGACACACACACACACACACACACACACACACACACACTGCTTTGGTCTCTTTAATTTTTTTTTTTTATATTTATTTTTGAGACAGAGAGACACAGCACATGTAGGGGAGGGGCACAGAGAAAGGGAGACATAGAATAGAAAACACTCTAGGCTCTGAGCTGTCAGCACAGAGCCCGACGCAAGGCTCAAATCCATGAACTTCGAGATCATGACCTGAGCCAAAGTTGGACTCTTAACTGACTGAGCCACCCAGACGCCCCAAGCTTTAGTCACTTTAAAAAAATTGTTTTTCCTTTGCTTTATCACTTAGTCGCTAATGGAGAGCACAGAGAAACGATGTCCTGGGCAGTCAGGGCACCTGAGTGGCTCAACCGGTTGAGCATCTGACTCTTGGTTTCGGCTCAGGTCACAATCTCACAGTTCAGGGGTTCCAGCCCTGCATCAGGCTCCTTGCTGACAGCACAGAGCTTGCTTGGGATTCTGTCTCTCTCTTTTCTCTAATAAAATAATTAGTTTTTGACATAGTTTATTGTCAAGTTGGTTTCCATATAACACCCAGTGCTCATCCCAACAAGTGCCCTCCTCCATGCCCATCACCTTTCTCTCCCTCTGCCCCTCCCCCACTCTCGCTCTTTTCTCTAAGAAAATAAATTTTTGAAAATAAAAAAAGAAATAGGGGCCCGTGGGTGGCTCAGTCCGTTAAACATCTGACTTTGGCTCAGGTCATGATCTCGCAGCTGCTGAGTTTGAGCCCCGCGTCGAGCTGGCTCCGGGCTGCCGGCTCTGTGTCTCCCTCTCTCTCTGCCCCTTCCCTGCTCAATCTCTCTCTCTTCAAGAATAAACAAACATTAAAAAATAATAGTAATAAAAAAAGAAAAAGGAAATGTCCTGGGCAGCAGGGGCAGGAATAAGGGTAGAGGGCTAATGTGGGAAGCTTCCTATGCAAAAACTTGAGAGATGTAGACCCAGAAAGCGGGGTTCAAATCCTGGTGCTCAGTCACCTAAGAAAGGACAGGTGGCTTAACCCCTGCACCCCCGTTTCCCATTCTGTAGAGGGTAAAATAGCTACTTCAGTGTGACTGGAAGTGTCAAGAGATCTGTGACTGCCCCAAAGAGCTTATTATTGTATATGACAAACCCACACAGTAAGATGTATTATGTCATGATCATCATCGATAACTCAAGAGACCAAGGTAGGGGGAGTCTCTCATTTGGCAGACCCCAGTCCCCCGGGGGGCGGGGTGCTGTGGGGCTGTGAGCAGTAATTGGGGAATTGAGGGCAGGGGTGACAGGCATGGTGACCTACACCAGGCCTCCAGTCACGTGTGAATGGCAGCCTCCGTTCAGGCTCTTTCTGACCCTGCTCCTTCTCAAATCGATAGGACCAGGACGCCCATCCCCAGGCATGAACCAATGACTCCAGACTTAACGCACAGCTACCTCCAGAATGTTCCCTGCAAACCGGAAACAACATCTATCCCACTTGGCAAAAAGTGCTCCACTAAGCCCTCCCCCGCCAGCCCCTGACCAAAAGACACCTCCCCCCACCCCAGTCCCTGCTGCGCCAGGACTCCCGCCCCTTAGCCATCGAGTCCCGGCACACACAGCTGCTGACACACCTCCCGGCTCCCACGCGGGGAAACCGGAGCCTCCCACACCTGAAGCAGCTTATCCAGAGCCTTTAATTACTGCCGAAAGTCCTGGCGGAGAGCCCTGGAGGCGCAGGTGTCTAAAGAATGGACATCAAGGGCATCCATACCAGAAGCCTGGGTCTGTCCTGATCAAGTTACCGTCGGGACAGGCTGGGGAGCCCTGGCTGCAGATGGAGTTAGGCGGGCTCTCCGACAGCTGTGGATGAGGTGCGTCTCGGGTTCCCCATCAGCCCACCAACCAACGGTTCATACCTTACAAAGGGACACTCATTAATCCAATACCCAGGAGCATTTCATCCAGCTGGCGAAGGGCTGAGGCCCGGTGCCAGGGCTGGATAGCAGAGCGAGAGGCCAGACAACGGGTTCTAAGCCTGGCTCTGCTATATCCTGCCGGGGCGGGGGGGCCTTGGGCAGTCACGTTGGCTGTATGGGCTGAGTGTTTCCATCGATAAAATTTGAGGCGGGATTAGCCTCCGCTTCAGGCTCCTTCAGCTTCAAAAGCTGGGAGCCTCCCCACGGCTGTTAAGAGACTGATAAAACGGCCGAGCACCCCAGCATCGATCGCGGGTTCCAGGCCCGACCTGCGGTCAGTTCCTTACCCGGGCGGGAAGACCCTCGCCTACCCCTGCCTCGTGACACAGAGCTTGAGGCCCGGTGCCGCAGGCCCCCCGGACCGGGCGCCAAGGCAGTCCGGGCGCGGGGACAACGCTAGGCCCGCGCCTCTCGGACCCACGTGCGCTGCTCCTTTAAATGCCCGACCCTTCAGCTGCACGCGCCGCGCCCAGCCCACCCCCAGCGGGCCCGGGTGACTGGGAGACACTCACGGCCCCGCGCAGGCCGAGGCCTGGGAGCCACTCCCCACCCACCCCCGAGGTCCCGGCCGCCCCCCGCCGCAGCTCCCTCGCGCGCTCCCCTCTGCGCTCCCGCGCCGGCCGCAGAGGCCGGACC
>NC_043702.1:115186846-115204874 GCF_006229205.1 Suricata suricatta
ACGCAGACTCCGCCCCCCACACCTCCGCGCTCCCAGGCTGCCGGCTCCGCCCCCGGCTCCACCCCCGGCCCCGGCCCCGCCTCCACCCCGGGCCCGGACCTCGGCTCGCCCCCTATGCGCCCCCCACCTCTCCGCACCCGCCTCACCCGGATCCTGAGGATGGAGGCGGAGGTGGGGTTCTCGGGGTTCGCTGGGGCCGGACCTGCCGGGCTAGCGCCATAGGGACGCCGGGGTATGCCCGGCATAGGACGGGGCGCTGACCTTAGAGTAACGGGCGGGCCTGTGATCGCACGGGGGCGGGCTGGCAGTTCTGCGGAGACCTTAGCTCATTTGCTTGGGGGGCATCTTTCCTTGCTGTGTTAGGTCCCCGCATCTCCCCTCTCCTCTCTCCCAACCCTCCCCTCCCCAGGCATTGCTCACAATAAGAGAGCACTAGTGGCCTGGGGTGAGGCAACATTGTGAGACTTTTCCTGCTCTGTTTTCTAGAGCCTCAGAGCCACCAGGAGCTCTAGACAAAATTGTTGGGGGATGATATAGCTACCAGTGGCCTGAGAATTGGCTTAAGGAGTGGCGACTTCCCGATTTGGGGGTCACCAGCGTGAGCTGAGATTGTCCATAATGTGGCATTCCTGAATGGCGCCATGGTTTGTTTGTTTTTTTTAATGTTTATTTTGAAGCAGAGAGGGAGGGAGAGAATCCCAAAATGACTCAGTCCCACAACCATGACAGCATGACTTGAACCAAAATCAAGAGTCTCGCCCCTCAACCTACTGAGCCACCCAGTCACCCCTCATTTTTTTAAGTTAGGGTAAAATTCATATAACGTTAACCTTTTTGTTATTTTTAATGTTTATTTTTGAGAGACAGAGAGACGGAATCCGAAGCAGGCTCCAAGCTCTGAGCTGTCAGCACAGAGCTCCAAGCAGGGCGCAAACCCATGAACAGCGAGATCATGACCTGAACCAAAGTCTGCCGCTTATCTGACTGAACCACCCAGGCGCCCCCTCATTAACCTTTTTAAAGTGTACAGTGCAGGATGCTCAGTTGGTTAAGCCTCTGACTCTTGATTTGGCTCGGGTCATAATCTCCTGGTGAGGGGATCCAATCCCCAGTCCTGCTCCACACTGAGTATGGAGCTGCTTGAGATCCTCTTTCTCTGCCCTTCTCCCCTGCTTGTGCACTCTCTCTCTCTCCAATAAAATAATAATAACTCTAAAGTGTATAATGGCATTTAGTACATTCACAGTATTGCACAATCCCAGCCACCCCTACCTAGTTCCAAAATCTTCCCATTACTCCCCAAACCAACGGTTACGTAGTTTCTTCTGAACCCCCCCTCCCCCAGCCGCTGGCAAGCTCCAGTCTACTTTTACCTCTGTGGGTTTATCCTTGTATTTACCTATTTTGACATTTCAAGAAATGGAATCATACAGTATGTGACCTTTTGGGTCTGGCTTCTTTCATTAATGTTTTCAAGATTAATCCATGTTGTGGTATCTATTTGCCTTCATTTCTTTTTATGGCTAAATCGTATTCTGTTGTATGCTTGTGCCAGTATTTGTTTATCCATCCATTCATTAATGGACACCTGGGCTGTTTCCTACTTTTGGTTACTGTCAGTCCTGCTACTGTAAGCACTGTGTACATATATTTGTCTGAGTGCTTTTTTCAATTATTTGGGGTACATACCCTAGGAGTTGAATTTCTGGATCATAGGGAAATTCTATGTTTAACTTTTCTTTTCAGGGCTTGAACTCATGACCCTGAGATCAAGCCCTGAGCTGAGATCAAGGGTCGGATGCTTAACCAATTGAGCTGCCCCCAGGCACTCCTCTACATTTAATTTTTCAGGAACCACCAAACTGTTTTCTGCAGAGGATGAACCATTTTACATTCCCACCAGCAATCAATAGAGGGTTCCGATTTCTCCATACCATCCAACACTTATTTTTTATTTAGACAATATCATCATCATCATCATCATCACCACCTTCCTAATGCATATGAAGGGGTACCGGTAATTAGTGGTGGTAAGCACCTTTCATGCACTTATTGGCCATTTGTATATGTTCTTTGGAGAAACATCTATTCAAGTCTTTTGCCCATTTTTAATTGGGTCATCTTTTTGTTGCCGAGTGGTATGAGTTCTTTACCTATCTGGACACCAGCTCCCTATCAGATAAACAGTGGGCAAATATTTTCTCCCTTACCGCGGGCTGTCTTTTCACTTTCTGATAAATTGCACAAATGCCTTTAGTTTTTACTAAGTCCAAGTGATCTATTTTTTCTTTCGTTTCTTGTGCCAGGTCATATCTAAGAATCTGTCATTAAGCCCAAAGTCATGAACTTTTACCTTTGTATTTTCTTCTAAAAGATTTAGAAGAGCGCTTGTATTTGGGTAGTTGATCCATTTTGAATTAATTCTTGTATATGGTGTGAGGCCTGGGTCGAGCTTCATTCTTTTGCATGTGTATATCCGGCTGTCCAGTACCATTTGCTAAAGAGACTGTCCTTCACAATCGCCACTAAAAACCCACACCCCAAGCAAAGTCTAGACTCACGCTCTTCTCCTCTATGACTCTCCGGGCTGCTCCAGGTACTGTTCTCTCTCTCTCCATGTATATAGTAAAACCTTGGATTATGAGTAACGTTCCACAAGTGTTCCACGAGATAAGCAAACATTTCTAATAATATTTTTATGTTTATTTTTGAGACAGAACATGAGCTGAGGAGGAGCAGAGAGAGGGAGACACAGAATCCGAAGCAGGCTCCAGGCTCTGAGCTAGCTGTCAGCACAGAGCCCGACGAGGGGCTCAAACCCAAGAACCGCAAGATCATGACCCAAGCTGAAGCCCAAAGCTCAACCAACTGAGCCCCCCCGGGGCCCCTCACCTTCCTGTTTCATCCAGCACTCATGGCCATGCACCAGAAGAGGGCGGTGAGGGGAGGAGCCACAGGAGTGAAGTGTGTGTGGCACAGCTCGTGTTAGAATGCAATGCTCTGGTTTCCGGGGCTGCTGTTCTTCCCAGCCGCCAGGCCACCTGTGTGGAACTTGGTTCTGTTCCCAGGAAGAAAGATACACAGCTTTGCTTTTCCTGCAGGATGGTGAAATACTGGCCCGTTAAAGAGACACGGGTCAGGGTGGCACCACCCACGGAAGTCGCTATGAGACATTGAGGTGCACATTAGAGGCCATTAAAGGCCATCAGAAGGACCCCATTCTGGGATCAGAAGAGGACTGGAATCAACAAAGGAAAACCGGGGTGCACCTACGTGAGCTGACCACCTGGGCCCGTGAAACGAGGCCGCACAAGGGAGGCGGGGCAGGGCACAGGCGGGCTGAGTCTCCATGGACCCCGCTTGTCCCCTCAGAGGCACAAAATGCCACTAAGAACGGTTCTGTCTGCCCACAGAGAGTGACTGCAGGTGGCTCCGGGACGCATTCTCCAACACCTGGGAAATGAAGTGGAATGCTCTGACTCTCCGGAACAAAGCAAACTAAGCGTGTAAATGTGCCCACACCAAAAGGACTCCTCTTTCAACTTTAAAATTTTTATCTCCACAGATATATGATGCACATGGTTAGAAGGTCTTCAAAGTTGCCATCAGGTGCTTCAAAAATGTGTCTTTTCAAATCTCACCCTTACTGCCCATGAAGAGAATCTACCATTTGCAACACTGTTGCTACAAAAGACAGGACAACTGGACATGTAAAAATAAACATTTTCAGTTTAATAGATTAACTAGAAATGTATCTGTCACAACATGAACCATTTTGACATTCATATTTTTCCACAGGACATACATTTTGCCTGGGCAGAAATGAACAGGTCGAGTTGAACAATAAAAGGCAAACAAAAGCAGTTTGTGTAAAGCTGGGAGAGAGTCAGTATGAGGCCGCTGACCCTTTCTGACCCTCCAGAAAGAGAAGGAATTTGAGTCCAGCGTGTCTGGTTCCGTGTCTGGAACGGAAGAGAATATGCAGGACCCTGGAGGGGGCTGGTTCCAGAGAAAGGTTCATCATGGATAATCCCAATTCTCAGGCATGCTCACTCTCATCAGGAATTTGTTTTTATTAATATCTTGGATGTTTACCTTGCGTGATACAATTTCTTCCCACGATGGGAGATTCAAGACTGTTTGAAGCCACTGGTCTTCCGTTACCTCGGAGTTTGAGTACCGAGTTTCCTGAGAGAAGAGAGCGGGTGAAGGATTAATCAGTGCTCTTCGACTTCTGTGACCAAGCCTGGTCTGAGACGAGAAATGGTCCAGTGTCCTTGAGCTTTTTTTTAAATGTTTATTTACTTATTTTGAGAGAGAGAGAGAGAGAGAGAATGCATGCACCCATGGGGGAGGGGCAGAGATAGGATCCCAAGCAGCTCTGTGCTCCCGCGTGGGGCTTGATCTCACAAACTGTGAGATCGTGACCTGAGCCAAAACCAAGAGTCAGATGCTTTAACCGACTGAGCCCTCCAGGCGTCCCAAGTCCTTGTGATTTTAAACCATGTGAACCCACAGACAAATGATGAATTCTACCCAAACTAGGATACTGACACATGACTCTAAATTAACACAGGGAAGAAGTATATTTATTCAACAAATACTGAGTACAAGGCGCTGTGCTAGAAGCTACGTGTGACGTGTGCCTTGGAAGAGCTCAAAATCTCAAGGGGAGGGAAGACATGCACAGCAACGTAACACAAAGTGGAAAGTGCTGAGGGCCACAGAGAAGGGGCAGGGGTCTTGCTAAAGCAGATTTGAATGCGAGGGAGGTTCCATGGGAACTCCAAGGGGAAGAGGAGACACACACACCTGAACTTGGGATCCATCGCCCCTTTTAGGAAGAGTCCAGAAAGGCCTGTCATGGCCTTCCATGCCTGGGGAATGCTAACACGGCGGTAGCTTCTGGGGCTCCCTTAGGAGGGCAGGCATCCCCACCCCCGCCTGCTGGCTGATGGTCCCTACTTTGTTCATGTTCAGCCAGCATTTCTCCAGCACATTCCCCTGTGTTTCAGAGAGCTGTAAGGCTGTGTTCAGGAACAGGTCACAGTTCTGCCCTTCGCCCATGAGTATACAGACGTAGGCCATCAGGTGGTAGAGCCTTGGGTAGAAGACAGGGCCAGTGGTGTTCTGAGCCACCAGACTCTCCAAATCCTAAAGGAAAAACAGCGTATCAGACTCAGAAAGGGTCCTTGGCCACAAAGATTTTTTTCCTCCACAGACAATGTGGGAACATCTCAAAGATTTAAGCAATCAAATGAAAAGGTATATTACAGAGATGTGACACAGGAAGTAGTGGACACAAAGTGACACGTGTCAAGTGGGGTAGCTTCAGCATTTTCCCTGGATGAAGAATGCGATATGGGTGGGCTCACTAACCCTTCTCGGCAAGCACTTAAAAAAAAAAAAGTACCTTTTCTTTTTATTACCAAAGCAATGTAAGCTATTGTTCAAAATTTAGGGAAAAACATGAAAAAAATTACTCCTAAGCTTAGCACCCAGAAAAAAAATTTTTTAATATTTAGGTACATGCTTTCTCACTCCTCTCTCTGTCTCTCTCTTTCTCTCTCTCTCTCTCTCTCTCTCACACACACACACACACACACACACACACATCATACCCACCATTGGAATCATACTAATCACATATGGTAACTTCTTTTTCTCATTTAGCATCACATTCTAAACATTTTCCAGGGACATGGTTCTTTTACATCAGAGCTCACAAATTCAATTGTTGACAAGAGTGAGCCAAGTAACATCTAAAGAAGTGGTAGGGACGTAGCATAAGAGCAGAGGGGACTATGTCACGCTAGAGATGTGCCCCATACAAGTGTCACCTCTCGTTTCCAGACAGGAGCTGCCCGTTAGCACATGCGCTTAGAGTCACCAGATACTCCCAAGTTTTTAGAGGCAGAAATTCAGAAGTTTTATGTAAAATATCCCAATGTTTAAATATACCATTTCTGACTTAACCAATCTTCTTCTTTTAAAAATTTCTTAAATTTTTTTTTTGAGACACAGAGCATGAATGGGGGAGGGGCAGAGAGCGAGGGAGACACAGAATCCGAAGCAGGCTCCAAGCACCGAGATATCAGCAGAGAGCCTGATGCAGACTCGAACTCACAAACCGCAAGGTCATGACCTGAGCCAAAGTCGTACACTTAACCAACTGAGCCACCCAGGCGCCCCACCAAACTTCTTTTTGAAGTGCCTATAGTTTTTATTTTCTCCTACTTTTCTACTACTACAAACCTGAGATCAACATCTTTATAGACACATTTTTGTTTGCTATCTGGTTATTTTCTTAGGATAATTCCCAGGAAGAGAATTGACCAGTGTGCGTATTTTAAAGATATTTTGCCAGAACGCTCTCTGGAAGGTTTATGGGAGTCTCAGAGTAGGAGTGTGTCCTCTCTCTTCGCCGATCTGATGCTCACTGAAACAACGTCCACTGGTTTACTGCATTCATCTCAATATGATAGAAATGGAATCAAAACACTGAGTTTTCCTGACTGACCTGTTAACATGTCTGTGTAATCTACCAATTATTTATCTAAGAGATGGTCACCTGCCGTGAACAAGGCATTTTCTGTCCCGTGGGAGTCACGCAGCTTGTGTGCCATTCATTCGTGGTCCTGTGTGGTCTCCACTCCCTTCTCCTCCCCCACCTCCTTTTCGAATTCAAATAAATCACAAACTTCTTGAGCCCAAAGACAGTGTTTTTCTCATCTTTACTGAACCCAGTAAGTGCCTACTGAATTTTTAACCTGTACTGTCTTTGGGAGAGGGGAGTTTTGTCACTTTACTATTAGTAAATAAAGATGTGCATGGGCGCCTGGCTTGTTCAGTCAGTTAAGCATCTGACTTTGGCTCAGGTCACAATCTCGCCTTTCATGAGTTTGAGCCCCGCATCAGGCTCTGTCCTGACAGCTCAGAGCCTGGAGCCTGCTTCAGACTGTGTATCTCCCTCTCTCTGCTCCTCCCCCACTCACACTCTGTCTCTCAAAAATGAATAAACATGAAGAAAAACAAAAAAAAAAGTGCTTTCTTTTCATCATCTGCTAGTTTATCTATCTGGACTTTCATATATCACGTTGGCCAAAAGGGCTCAATATTTAAAATGACAGGGGCACCTGGGGGGTTCAGCGGGTTAGGCGTCCGGCTCTTGATTTCGGCTCAGGCCATGGTCTCACGGCCATGAGACTGAGCCCCACAAGCAGCGCGGAGCCTCGTTAAGTTTCTCATGAGTCGTTTTCTCAACTTAAGATACTCTATCAAATTACATGAAATTACAGAATACATAATAATCATGAACACAATACATAATACATAGTACATACAGCAAAATGTTTCATGTAACCGAGCAACTCCATACCCTGAACGGAAGCCAGCAGAATGCTTTATGCATCAGAAATAGAAATACATGCTCTATATCCAAAGAGAACGTACCTCTAAGCAGAGATGACAATGACCTTTGTGTTTCAGGCAGTGACCAGTAAGCAGTGTGAACAATTTGCGGCAGGTGACCCTGGGCTTGGGTATGGAAGGAGAGTGGTGAGCACAGCTCCCACCTGGGCGGACTGAAGACATCCTCCTCACGACAGCAGAGGTGAGAAAGACCTACTACGTCTTAATAACATCCTGAGGACTAAATGAGCTACTGTACTTCAAGATGCCTTGAAGTCCCAGGATGCCTTGTTTTGAAAAATTGTAACTTCTCTGAAATAGAGCCACTCCTAAATGTTCAGCATCTAGATTCTCCTCATGACCTTAGGGAACCTGCGAGCAGAGCCCTCCCTAGATCCCTAGGGAAGATCCCCACCCAAAGGTAGTCTGGTCAACATCTTGATTTGGAAGCCTTCGAAGACCCTAAGCAGAGAACCCAGTCAGGCCTGTGCAGACTTCTGACCTGCCAAACTGTGAGATAAGAGTTTGTGTTAGTTAAGCTGTTAGGTTTGTGCTAACTGGGGGCCCAGCAATACAAAACCAACACACACGTGCTTAGGTTTTAAGAGAACACCGCAAACAATTGTCAAGTCGACAGGACACGCAGCCCTTCTTCCCCCGGAGGGCTTCCGGCCCAGGCTGTAAACTCCGAGAGGCGGGTACCAGGTGTAATTTGCTCCCCATTTTGCCCCAGTGCCTCCTCTTTGGTGGTTACTGCCTATCAGGTAGTAGGCCAATGTCATTTATTTATGTATTTTGGCACTCAGCACAATTTTGTTCAGTGAGTGCAAGATATGCATGTTCTGGGACGCCTGAGTGGCTCAGTCGGTTAAGTGTCCGACTTTGGCTCGGTCATGATCTCACAGTTTGTAGGTTGGGGCTCCGCATCAGGCTCTGGGCTGACAGCTGAGCCTGGAGCCTGCTTCAGATTCTGTGTCTCCCTCTCTCTCTGCCCCTCTCCCCCACTCACACTCTCTCTCAAAAATAAATGATCCAAAAAAATTAATAAAAGAGATATGCATGCTCTGTAATGTTTTTATTGGAGTGTTTGAAATGCATTTTACAAGTTTTTTCTTCCAGAAGTTAACATAGGGGCACCTGGGTGGCTCAGTTGGTTAAGTGTCCGTCTTAGGCTCACGTCATGATCTCACGGTCCATGAGTTTGAGCCCCATGTCCGGCTCTGTGCTGATAGCTCAGAGCCTGCAGCCTGCTTCAGATTCTGGGTCTCCCTCTCTCTGCTCCCCCTGCTCTCTCACACACTCTCTCTCTCAAAAACAAATATTAAAAAATTTTAATAAACATATAAATTCTAGAATCAGAGAAAATTATTTTCACAAGGAAACTGGCTCACCTTGAGCAGCTGGACTCCACGGTCTTCAGCATTCTCAGCTCGCCCCTCAATCTGCTTTTGCAGGTAGAGGACTTGCCCTTCCATGTACCTACTGACGCCTTCATGGTAAAGAGCTGTCGGGGCTCTTCTTGACACCAGGTTTTCAGCTCTACTGGAAAACAGGTGGAAGTTGTCCCATTCCTGAAGCCTGGCATACCTGCACCAGCACAGAAGATGACGAATCAGCGTCACCCTCGGATGCCCTTGGAACAGGCCAATGTTCTGAAATGGGTCTCCCTGCAAGCACAGCTCCCAGGACCTGGGCCTGGAGCCTGTCGCCTGCTCCCCATGGAAACGATGCAATACGGAGCAGGGCGAGAAGAGAATTTTTTGATGGTTTGTTACGAATAGAATCCTTGGGAACGCTCAGGTAATATTCGCAACTACTTAACTCTTTGGACTCTAAAAGGATGATCAGACTCTTGGAGCTATAAATTCTAGAGCTTGGAAAAATTGTTCCAATTCCAAAGAGAGGTGGCCTAGGCTGGTACAACTCAAAGTGTGGGCCACAGACTGGAAACATCAGTGTCCTCTGATGCTCGCTGGTCCAGCCCCCACCTGCTGAATCAGACACTCTGGGGGCGGGGCCGGGAATAACACGCTCTCCAGGTGACTCCTGTGCCCACAGTGTGACAAGCACTGGCCTAGGCCACCACTGTTGAAAGAAAAGAAGTAGAATAACAAATTAGGAAGACTTTTGGACTTCAGATTCCTTGCATTTTAATTCACACAGGTGAGTTCCTTTGACTTTGAACTTTAATTTCTTTGGTATTTACTGGTAAGGGTAATTAATTTTTAGAGTTTAATTTCTCCCAGGGAATTTTGTAATAGATTTCCTTTCAAATTTGGAACTGCTCTAGTCTGTGGTGCTTTAGATAGGAATGTCTTCCGATGGCCACACTCAACAGAGTCTAAATAAATATTAGACGCTGTGGCCACCGGTAGGCTTTGAGACGGGAAGTAGAATAGGGACTGGTTTTCAGCTTCGGGAGCAGCTGTGGGAGGAATTTAATGAATGTTCTGGAGCCTTGCTGTGGATCTACTTCCTTGAAGGTACGACCATAGCAGCAGGCTTACGGAGTTAAAAACTGAATGAGGGAAAGGCATGGAGCCCCAGGCGTGGTGGGTCGAAGAGGTACCAGCAGTGAAGCCTCTCTCTCCTGCCACCGAGAGGAAAGCTCTTGATCTGGGAGAACTGTGGTTTTCCAGGGCAAGTCTCATCCTGGGCTTCAACATTAGGAAGCACCCCCCACCTCACCTGCAGAAACCCGCAGACATAATCCACATCCTCCAACATCTGTTCTATTAACGTTTTTCAATAATTTCATCTTGGTGGAGTGGGGGGTGGGCGGACAGGGGGTGCTGTTTTTTTAATGCCTATTAATTTTTGAGAGAAGGCAGTACAAAGCAAGCTGGGGAGGGGTGGAGAGAGGGGGAGACAGACCCCAAGCAAGGTCTGCTCTGTAGGCACAGAGCCCGATGTGGGGCTCGAACTCACAAACTGGGAGATCATGCCCTGAGCCAAAACCAAGAGTGGATGCTTAACTGACTAAGCCCCCCAGGCGCCCCACAAATGGTGCCGTTTATCAGTCTCCCTCACACCCCAACACTCCTCAGAAGCAAGTACTCTCTTCCCCTCTGGATCGCCACGCCCCAGTGTGTATGGAAATGCCTGTTGCACTGAATACAGCTGTGGTGGCCTTGCTGAGGGGGGAGGAACTAGACGACCCCAAGGCGCCTTTCAGTGTCCATCCACCCCGTCACCTTCAATGCCTTCAATCTATCTCAGGTGCAACAAATTATAGTCTTTTCTTTCATTTCTGTGTGTGTGTGTGTGCGCGTGTATGTGTATGTGTGTGTATGTTTAATTTCCTAGAACTCTTCTTCAGGATTCAACATGTTTCAAATGTGGGAGTTTAGTGATGTGCAGTATATTGTTACCAGATAGCTACACTGGAATAAAGTCCCAGGAGGATTCCACTTTGGAATTTGACAGTGCTATTGTCTTCATTTTGGTATATGAATTCCAAACATTCTTCAAATGTCTTATAAACAAAGCCTAAATGAGAGAGAAACAGGAGAGCTTAGCTGGTGGGTGGGGGTGGTCCTGTTCTGGCCTCTAGCTTCCAGGAGACTTCCCTACCTTGCAGAGAGGCCTTAGTCTGTTTACCTTATGAATCCAAATGGTTCTGTGGATTGCAACAACCCTGTGACCACAGTGCCCCGTGCTGGCAGAGCCCCAGCCTTATGTAGATGCATGTGGTACAATCCCATAGTATCGACCAGGTAGGAGTGGGGTTTAAACTAGCCCTCCCCCACTGAAGTCTTGCTGGATATGGCCTTCCTGCAGCCTGGGACCCCCCCAACCCTCTTCCCAGTGGAGCTTCCTTCCCCCTTTTCCAATTTACATGGTGGGGGAGGCCCCTGTGGGGCTCAGTTGGTTGAGCATTCAACTTAGGCTCAGCATGATCTCAGGGTTCCTGGGTCAGGCTCTGTGCTGACAGCTCTGGGAGCCTGAAGCCTACTTTGGATTCTGTGTCTCCCTCTCTCTCTGCCCCTCCCCTGCTCACACTCTTTCTCTCTCTCTCTCAAAAATCAACATTAAAAAAAAATCCCCTGGTGGGGAAGGAATGCCCAGGTTGGCCCCCTGGTTTACACCGAGGGCTGCCTTGTCGGCGTCACCAGGGGGTTCCAGGGCAGAGGTCCTTTTCCAAATCTCTGAACTGCTCCCAGTGCCTGAATCCATTAGCAAAGCAAGCCTTCGTTCTGGGCGTGAAGTCTGTGTAAATCCATCTGACACTAAACCGGCGGTTTACACCCATGAAGTTCTTCTGGACTAAAAATTCGCCTCCTTCGCCATCCTTACACCTTCCGGGTAGCTCCCAGCTCTTACACCAGGCTCTCCCTTTCCCTGTCCTATGCGTCCTTCCAGCCAGAATCCTAGCGGTCTGAAGACCCCAACCCCGACGGCTGCCACCCTACACTAACACAACGTGTCAGACCCCCAACTTCTTGTAAATTCCAAAGGCCATGCTTACCGGAATAAAGCATGATATCCAGGCAGACGAAATAGAAAAATGCCTTGCTGAAGATCTGTTCTTCTGATTCAGAAAGGTCCCACAACCTCCCCAGCACATGGATCAGTCTTTCGTGTCTGTGGAAAAGGAAGGTGGTAGGATTAGGACGTGCTGGGGCGGAGGGGATGGAGTTTTGTGCTGGGCTCAGCTCCATCCAGCCCACAATTCCAGACCAAACGCAGCCCTCTCGTAGATTTCAAACCCACTCCCAAATCTCACATTGGCTCTTTGCTCAAACTGTCGTCATGGACATCTGTGTCAGGGCGATCAGAGTCAGGCCAAGTGGGCTGGGGCCTCTGGTCCTGGTTGGTCTTCTCTGGGCATCTGCCTCCCCTGTGGGACTCCTCCCTTTACCTCCACCTGGCGGTGGGCAGTCCGACTCCCGCAGTGAGGGGATGGCTAAGGATGACATACGTGCAGGGGGCGCCTGGCTGGCTCAGTGGGTGGCACATATGACTCATGATCTCAGGGTTGGGAGTTTGAAAAGCCCCACACTGGATGTAGAGGTTATTTAAAAAAATAATAAAACCTTTATTAAAAGGATGCTGTGCAAAGACCAGTGGTGTCCCAACGTCTATGATCATCAGTCACATCTTCCTGTAAATCCTGCTCCACTGACAGTCAGTGGCCAGGCTAGAGTGGACCCAGAACACTCAAGTCCTATGGCTTCCTCCCTCTGATTCTGGAAAATGCTTTCAGCTAAATACCTGTCTTTCAAGAAGAGAGCTTTACTAAGCCAGCAGAGGACGATACACTGTCTGTTAGGACTTCGGAGCAGTGCCCACATCTTATGGGCTCGAGAGCCTGGGAAGAAAGCAATGCCAGGATATTTCAGGGCCTTACTTGGTATCTGCATGTCCCTTCTTGCCCAGCTAACCCTTACCTAAGTCAATGGCCAAGTCCAAGTGGCCCATTAAAAGCTTGGTGTAGCCCAGTTTATGAGCCACATAGGACATGATTTCAATGCCCTCGCCTTTCAGGGGGAGGTTGAAGATCTGTTCCATGGCCATGATTTCATATTTGAACCACATGCCTTCATAGCCCGCCAGCTGGTGGTGCAGTGAATAATCCAGGTAGGCCTTAATGATCTGAAATGGCAGAAGTGGAGAAGAGAGGTGACAAACTGAGATGGCACCTGAGGCCGGAAACCCAGAAATGTCACCCAGCATCGGTCAGTACACACATGGTGACTAAGCTGGAGAATGGAGCTGGTCCTCTGGCCATGACATGGGCTTTGGTGCAGAAATCACACTGGGTCTCTGCCACCTCTTTATTGGATCACTCAGGACAAGCTGGGTGGCCCGCTTGCCCAGAGTCCCTAAGCAAAATAAAAGAATTTTAATTTTTGTAAACAATAAAAGCCGTGGCTTATACATGTGGATATGAGGTTGCACAGCAAAAAGCCCAGAAGGGTTCAACTCCAAGATGCATACAGCAGTTACCTCTTTGGGGAGAAGATGTGAGGGACAAAAGGGACTTGACTTTTTACTTTATACATCTGTGACGTTTAACTTGTTAGAACAAGAACATATACTTCTGTTGTTTCACAAAAAATAAATGCGGGTTTGGTTTGTTTGCTTTTAAAAAGAGAAAGAGGAGTTGTAAACTGAATTCTGAGACTTGGGAGAAGTTTTTTACTTTAGAAACAACTCTTTTCGACAGTAAAGTTGCTCCAGAATATAAACGCTTAGGGACAGGTGAAAGAAAGCAGTTCTTGCTACAGAAGCATCCCTGATGATAGAATCTCCAGGTATGGGGGGCAGTCAGTGGGGAGGCATTTAAGAAAAAGGGGCTTTGGGGACGCCTGGGTGGCTCAGTCAGTTAAGCAACCTGCTGGAAGCCATTTTCTGAACTCACTAAGTTGAACAAATAAACTCCTTGTGAGGCAAAGTGGGTTTGCAAGGCAGAGGCCTCCTGCCTCATATGGCGACCGATGTCTACCCCCCACTCGATTATTTTTGCTTAAGCACCGACCCCCAAGGGCATGTTGATTGGTATCAGGAGTGACTTGTCCCCTTATGCTAAAAATATGCTAATTGTACCTTGTGAAGGAAATTCTAGGAATTTCTTCTATTGTGTTTATGGGAGAAAATATTACATTCCCTCAGAAACCTGTTTTTCTTCCCCTCAAGAAAACAGGCTACAGACCCCTGCTCACAAAGAACTAACTTTTGCCTTTGCTATGCTAAAAACATTGCCTTGTATTTGAATGCTAAAGATCCCTTCCTTCCCCATAGGATAAACATCTAAGTCACTCACATCAATCACTATTGATAAAGATTATGCATGAGTCTTCTACCAATCTATGGTCTGGGAAATTTTTATATACCAAAGAATTTGTCATCAGAAATCATTGTCTAAGGCAATTGCCACTTCTGTTTTGTACCCCCTACATTTTTTTCAATAAATAAAGCCAACTCTCCAATCAGAGCAGAGATGCCTGACTGCAGAGCAGAGATGCCTGCCTGGTGATCAGAAAGAAACCAAGGCTCTCTCACACTCTTTCACCAACACCGTCCATCCTCCAGGGAGCCCTGGACCTGCTGGAGCTGGACTCAGGCAGCAACTGACTCTTGATTTCAGCTCAGGTCATGATCCCACAGTTCCTGAGTTCAGGCCCAAATTGGGTTTTGTGTTGATGGTGTGGAGCCTGCTTGGGATGCTCTGTCTCTCCTCTCTGCCCTTCCCCCTCTCTCTCCCTCTCAAAATAAACAAACTTAAAAATAAATAGGAACAAAGGACTTTCTTCTAGAATTCTTCAATTCCACAAAGCAAGCAGTCCACAAATTCGGTGTGGCAGGCGGTTCCGTGGGCACCTGTTAAACCACAAGTCAGTCTGAGGGGGTTCCTGTACTCCTGGTCTGGGTTACAAATGGCAGCACCAGAAGGGCAGGGCAGCTGGCAGTCTTGGAGAGGAGAGGACAGCAGGGCGAGGGAGGTGTCCAACGTTGTAAAGAGCCCAGGACTTCTTGGACTGGGACCGAGAGCATGGCGTCCAACTGCTTCATTTTGTGTGGAAAATATAAAGCTCATTGGTTACGTGGCCTGGAGCGGTCACGCCGCAGATAAGTGAAGTTCTGGAAACTACTCTCTCGGGGCTCACTCTGGTTCTTTCTGTTATCCGACACCGAGTGCCTCATCTGCTTTGGAGCACCTGGAGGGCCACTGGCCAGGCTGCTCTGCCCTCTGTCATGGCCACCTTGTTAACAAGCCTCTTCTGATTCACTTTCTAGTTCTGGCTTTTACACTGTAGTCTCCTGTCCCTCAATACCATCACATTTTTAAGAGACAGCCCCCAAGTATGGAGGGGAATCAAAGCATTTTATTCAGTAAATATTTGAGTACCTACTATGTATCAGACACTATTATTGGAGCTCAGGATGTGAAAACGAGAACAGACAAGGTTCCTGTTCTCCTGGAGTTTATAGGCCTGACACAGGCTGCCCACTAAGAAAAGAACAAGAATGTGCCTGATGGTAACAAGAGCTACTAAGACAGGTTAGAGTCAAGGGGTTAGGTGATCAAGAAAGGCTTCCTGGAGGAGGAAACCTTTCATCTGATAAGCATACAGCCCAGGTAAGGTGGGGGATGAATGCTCGAGGCAGAGGAAGTGTCCACTGTACAGACTCTACAATGGGATTCATCTTGATGTTTGAGGAACCAAGAGAGTCTAATACAGCTGGCTTTAGTGGCCCGGGAAGCCACAAGAGGAGGCTGGCATCTGGGCAGAGGACTCTATTTGATGGCCTTTATAAATATTTATGTGTCCTGGTGTACCAAAAGGCACTCATGCTGGGGAGGACTCCTGGCCAGGAACTTAAGCTCCTGCAACATTTACAGTGCTATTTGACCATTTCCTTTAATTCTTGATAATCACCCCAAGAGGAAATTATTGCCCCAAAAGAAACCTAGACTTGAGGCACTGCTATAAAGGAACTAGGTCATTTGCATTAGCTGAATTGGATTTAGCATAATAATTTCTTGATCTTGTCTCCTGGATGCTTCCCAGGTTCTGACCTCACAGGAGCCAAGGGCAGGCTGCCCCCAGATGGGCCACTTTGGCACAAACATTCTTTTGATTAAGAGCAATCAAAACCCAGCAGATTCAGGAAAAGCTTTTTTTTTTTAAAGGCCTAAACAAATTTGTTTTATTTTTTAAATTGAAATAAAATCAACATACAGTATTAGTTTCAAGGGAAAGTTCTTTACCTGCCCAATTGCCTGCTTTATCAGGAAGAAAGCTATTAAGAGACTCCCTAAGAAATTTCTCTGCGTAATAAGGCTGTTTTCCAAACACCTTCCCTCACCTTCCTGGTAATAGGCTTCCTCCCCTTTGTACCTCAGGCAGGTACCCCTGCCCTGAGCTCATAGAAACTTCACGTTGCCTGTCTTTCGAATTTCCTGTACATACACCATTGTCTTTTATTTTCTCCTGTTAATCCGTCTCATGACAACTGGATTCTTAGTCCAGTTAGAAGGATCCTGAAGGGCAGAGGAAATGCCTCCTTCCCAACAACCTGGACCAGCAGCTCTCCCACTGTGGCCCTGGGACCCCTTCAGGAAGGGCAGAGGTCAAAGGTATGTTCAGGCTATCAAGGAGTTTCTTGTGTCAGGAGATGTGGTGAAAGACCAGAACAACCAAACAAAAACAAACTCGGGGGTGTCCTGTCTTGCTCACTCATTAAGGTTATCTCTGCTTTTCGTTGTCTTTGGGCTATTTTATCACTCTATATGAGGCAGAAATCTGATAATATTGTAAATTATTCTCTTGCATAGAAATGTAAGTAATCTGGGGAAAATGTGTGATTATTGCACCGTGACTCGACTATTTTTATATCCAGTCATGACTGAATTTTCCTTGGAACCAGTTGTAACATCTTACAAGTTCTAGGTAATTAAAGTGTTTAATAGAATCTTTGAAATGTGTTCTTCTTATATTTCTAAGAGTCATGATTTTATCTTTTTTTAAAAAAAATTATCCTTCAGGTGGCACTTGGGTAGCTCAGTCAAGCATCCAACTTTGGCTCAGATCATGATCTCACGATTTGTGGGTTCAAACCCCACCATCAGGCTCTCTGCTGTCAACGCAAAGCCTACTTCAGATCCTCTGTCCCCTTCTCTCTACCCCCCCCACATCAAAAATAAATAAAAAATTTAAAAAAATTATCCTTTAATATTTTCCTTTTGTACCCTCATTCTCTACCGGTGTATAGTGGCATCTTCCAGGGGCAACATCCGATGCTGGAACGGAGGGGAGGCAGAAGACGACTGAGAATCCAGCTGCCTTCTGTGAAGTTGGACATTAAGATATTTGCAAGAATTTACTACATGCCACTCTTCTCGCTAAAATTTTTGTTGGGAAAATTCTTTTTCAATGAAAATAGATACAGTCTATAGAAATAAAAAGCTTTAGGGGGGCGCCTGGGTGGCTCAATCAGTTAAGCGTCTGACTTCTGCTCAGGTCATGATGTCACGGTTTGTGGGATCAAACCCCGAGTTGGGCTCTGTGCTGTCAGTTCAGAGCCTGGAGCCTGAGCCTGCTTTGGATTCTGGGTCTTTCTCTCTCTGCCCCTCCCTCACGCGCGTGCGTGCTTGCGCGTGCGTGCTTGCGCGTGCGTGCTTGCGCGTGCGTGCTTGCGCGTGCGTGCTTGCGCGTGCGTGCTTGCGCGTGCGTGCTTGCGCGTGCGTGCTTGCGCGTGCGTACGCTCGCTCGCTCTCTCTCAAAAATAAGTGAACATTAAAAAATTAAAAAAAATAAGAAGCTTTGAGGTCCTCAGAAGCTCTGGAGAGTATAAAGTGATTCGGGGGCCACAGAGCTAGAGAACCACTGGCCTGGGCAGAACAATCGGGCCAGGAAGGTCTTCCTTGTACCCTCGGTTTTGAAGCCCCGTCGGCTTCCGCTGGGGTTTGCCGCTAAGTGAGATACAGAAACCGACAAAGCAGCTGCAAAGACAGCCTACCTGGAAATCATCTTGGGTTTCCAGTGCGATATTTACTTGCGTCATGGCTGCCAGGCGGCTGTAGTACTTGTAGTGAAAAAAGTAGTTGAGGCTGTAGATCTTCCACAGCAAGGAGAAGCAGGCCGTTTGCCGGTAAAGCTGCGCCAGCCTC
>NC_043702.1:115204974-115206979 GCF_006229205.1 Suricata suricatta
GTAGTGAAAAAAGTAGTTGAGGCTGTAGATCTTCCACAGCAAGGAGAAGCAGGCCGTTTGCCGGTAAAGCTGCGCCAGCCTCCTCTCCCTGTTGGACAAAACACACAGGCAGAGCACAGAAAGAAGGTACTGTCACCAGCCTGCTGGAGGGGAATGCCATACGGCATCCTCGCTATGGGCTTGGGGGTCCAGACGTGGGTGTGAGTCCTGCCTCCTTCACGGGATGGCAAGTAAAGCATGAGCACAGTCACTTTTGCAAAGCACATTTTCTCCGCCACAGGATGGGGATCATGAATACCTACTCTGTGATGATTAATCAAGGTAATTTACGTGAATCACTTTATCCCCAGTCAGGACACTGCTATTTAAATGAAGTCATTTATGTAGTTAATGTTTCTTTTTGAGAGAGAGACAGAGAGTGAACAGGGGAGGAACAGAGAGAAAGAGAGGGAGGGAAACAGAATCCGAAGCAGGCTCCAGGCTCAGAGCTGTCAGCACAGGGCTGGACACGGGGCTTGAACTCACGAACCCTGAGATCATGCCCTGAGCTGAAGTTGGACCCTTAACCAACTGAGCCACTCAGGTGCCCCAAATGAAGTTATTTAAAAGGCACATTTACCTCATTCATCACAGTTGATTCTGATAACAGCCTGGTAAGAGAGGAAGATGGGATCAGCCCCATTTTGTGTAACAGGTGAGATTCAGGCAGCTTCAGGAACTCACTCAAAGCCACATAGCTAGCACGTGGTGGTGCCAGGACTGCAGCTCAGTCCAGCCTGGCCATTCCCGCGTGTCACTTCCTCCCCAGAGCATTACTCTTAGGAATTAGATCTCAGCTCAACGAAGGAAATGACATTTTTAACCATCACCTTCTGCTATGGACCAAATGCATCTTCACCAAATCCGTAGGCTGAATCCTAACCCCCCAAAGTAACAGGAGGTGGGCCCTTTGGGACGTAATTAGGTCCTGAAGATGGAGCCCTTGTAAAAGGGGTCAGGACTCATAAAATAAGAGACCCCAGAGCTTCCCAGCCCCTTCCCACCATATGAAGACAAGAAAAGGTCTGTGGCTCTGAAGGGGGGCCCCTCTCCCACCTTGCCGGCACCTAATCTCAGACTTCAGCAATACATCTCTGCCATTTATAAGCCACCCAGTTGGTGCTATTTTGTTACAACAGCCTGAGCAGACTAAGACACATTCCAACAGTGGAATGGAATGTCATGAAAGGTGGTGAGCCTCCTGTGCTGGAGGTATTCAAGGGGAGGATGGATGACCACCCACAGAGAACATTTGGGTTTGCAGTCTTGGCTTCAACAAGCCATCTAACTGATAATGTAGCCAACAGTCCCCTCTATGACGACAATGACCACCTGAACCAGCTGGCTGCAATATTAGTGATTTAACTAACAAGACCAAAAAAGCAAAATATAGTTAGACATATTTGTCAAAGAGCAGCTTTTAAGATGAGAAAGGAGGAAGAAAGGTATCCTGGAGATTGTCGAAGACAAATTCCAGGTACTTTCAGTTTAGACACTGATGACGCTGATTCTGTTCAGAAATTATTCTTTAAAGGCTCAGAAGAAACGTGGACAGGGTGAAATCCCTTACAGCATAGGCCGTTCGGGACGGCCCTAGAAAGTCTGACGCTAACATTCCTTCTTGTCCTCACGTTTGAGGTCAGAACCTCTTGAGGACGAGTGTGAGACCGACATCTCTGCCGCGTCTTCCTCATCACAACACACCCCCTGCCTGCCTGCTCCTTTCACGCAGGTGGCGGTGCTGCGCTTGTGAGATTGAGGGAATGAAAAGGCGGGATGCCAGTTAATTCTGCATGTCAGAACAAATAATTTGTTTAGAATGCGTATGTCCTAAACATCCTGCGCGACATCGGGATATAAAAAGGCGAATCCCCGTCCATCTGAACTTCAAATTTAACTCGGCATCTCACAGTTCATCAGGCAAGTCTGCATGAGACCCGAACTCCAATCCCCTCTGACCTCTCAG
>NC_043702.1:115207079-115209649 GCF_006229205.1 Suricata suricatta
TTCACCTGGCTCAGCTTCCGAAAGAGCTTCAGGTACCTGAGTAGCCACGCCTGCAGGTCAAGTCCACGCTGGTGGTCCCTTCCACGTCTGCAGCTGCTTCTGATCACAACAGCCTAATCGACCCTCGTTCCTTCGGTGTTTAAAAATTTAATCATTACAAGTGTTAGTAAGCCCCAGTTCTCTCAGGATTTATGTTAAACAGGAAAGTTTCCTGTGCGTATTCATATATATATATATATATATATATATACACACATACACACACATACACACACACACACACACATATATATAGCATTTAAAAACATTTTTTAACATTTAAAAAAAATTTTAAATGTTTATTTTTGAGAGAGAGAGAGACAGAGTGCGAGCAATGAAGGGGCAGAGAGAGAGGGAGACAGAATTTGAAGCAGGCTCCAGGCTCTGAGCTGTCAACACAGAGCCTGATGCGGGGCTTGAATTCATGAACAATAAGATCATGACCCGAGCCAAACTCGGAAGCTTAACCATGTGAGCCACCCAGGTGACCCAAAGATGAAAGTCTCCCATGCATATTATATATATGTTATACATAATATATATACATGTGTATGTATTTATATATATATATACACACACGCACATATGTATTATATAGAATGCATTTAAAACATTTTTTAACATTTATTTATTTTTGTGAGAGAGAGAGCAGGGGAGTAGCAGGGAGAGAGGGAGACACAGAATCTGAAGCATGCTTCAGGCTAAGCTATTAACACAGAACCTGATGCAGGGCTTGAACCCCTGAACTACGAGATTATGACCTGAGCCGAAGTTGGACACTTAACTGACTGAGCCGCACAGGCACTTCTTTGGAATGCATTTCTATATATATTTATAGGTAGGTAGGTAGGTAGGTAGGTAGGTAGATAGAGCAAAAGGGGGATATGGCCAGTGAGTCCCAGGAAGAGAAGGTTTGGGTAGACCTGGGAACCAACTTGCCAAGCCTGTGCAATACCCTGTTTTCAGTGAGCAGGGAATGGGGAATAGTCAGGAAGGCAATGCCTGGACACAGAGCCTTGGTGCAAGATACCCAGAATGTGCCATTGGTAGCCTCTCTCCCATCAAAAAAAAATCTAGTAGGACCAGGGCTGTGACCAGCTCACGTGTCCCTCTTCTGCCTCCCATTCATACCCCTTTGGCCATATGAGACTTGAGGATACTGCCTTCCCTTACTTTACTCTTCAAGTATGACCTCGACTTGGCACTCACTCATACCAACAGTGTCCTGCTAACATGTCATAAATGGCTTCAAATGTAGTGGGGATTGTTGCTCAGGGCTTTACCTTTAAGGGAAATGGGGGTGGATCCTAACTCATTCCCGAAGTGAAGCCCAGCTCCTTGGGCACGAGGGGATACCATCAAGGGCAGGGGGTGGGTGCATTGTTGGCAATAGGGCCACGGGGTCATGGGGTGGCGGGGGTGGAATTACTCTGAGAAGGAAGCTGCCCAGATTCATCCTCCAGAGTGAGTGAGCCGGTGGACAAAGAGGGGCATACAGCGGGCAGTGTCTTCACCGGGAGCTTTGCCCACCCAGTGCTGCCCAGGCCCTTTCCTCATCAGGAGCTGGGGGTAGGGGTGGAAGAGCACCTGCGGTGGTGGGGTGGCAGCTGCAGGCCTCCCTCCTGGAGAGGCTGGGCGGCCCCCTGGGGCCACCCCCCTGACCCCATCCTCTGGGTCCCTGTGCTGCCTGCAGGCCTACATGTATTTGAATGAGGCAGAGAGGCTGCTGAAGACACTCAAGAAAAACAAGTCCTGGAATCATACTTTTGAGTCTGCCACCTTTTACAGCCTCAAAGGTCAGGTAAGAAGCCACTAGAAACACGAGCACGTGTTCTCCGTCACTGGGGCTTTAGGAGAAGAAGCCCAAGTCAGCCCTGTACGCCCCTCACCGTCCTCCTGTCCTCCGCCACCAGCTGCACGCCAAATGTGTTTTTGAGCACCTCCCAAAATGGCCCCGGGCGGGTAAACGCTTTCTCAGGGGCACATGATGCACGGCAGACACGGGAGGAGAAACCTGGTCGTTCAGCCATCCTCCCGGACATACATTTGTAAACATTTACTGTTCTGCCAGGCTCGCACGCATTTTATTCCCGGGGCCCTTACGTTGCCTTCTTGATAAGCATCCCCCAAATATGTGTCACTGTAACTTGCCAGCCAAGTCAGGATCACTGCCCTTCCTCCCTCCTCTCTCCCTGCCCTCCTCTCTGCAGGTCTGTTTCAACGCTGGCCAGATGGTGCTCGCCAAGGAAATGCTGCAGAAGGCACTGAGGCTCCTCAACCGAAACTTTCCTTGCAGTTTGATCTCCCTGTTTCTTCAGACCGAGGTTGAGAAAAACAGACACTTCCACTTCCTGAATCAACAGGCCCAAGAGAGATCACCTCCAGGGTAAGGGACACAGCTGGGAAGAGCTGAAGGTCTCCCCGGGCAGAGACAGACCTGCACAGACTCCATCAGCCCCCTACGCATGGGCCTCTAGGGGGCGCCAGAAGGCCGGGTGGCTCGGACCTGGCTCACTGGTGCTGGGCGGGGC
>NC_043702.1:115209749-115216130 GCF_006229205.1 Suricata suricatta
GCCCGGCCAGGAACCACATTTCCCAGTCTCTGTGCATCTTAGGCGAATCCGCATGATTAGTTTAAAATGGAATGATGTCAGAGGTAATATACGGTGCCTCCGAGCTGAGATGGTTTGGTATCCTCTCCACCCCTTCCTTCCACAGGAAAGCAGATCATTGTGAGAAGCTAAGGGAGAGCAAAGGGGCTAAATGGCAGGGACCTGGGTCCCTGGCTTCCTGTGTGCAAGGCCATTTGTCAACACTTTCATTGGATCATTACATATGCACGAAACAAAATTATTCTACAGTGTCACTGGGCAGGAAGAACTTCCTCTACCCTTGAGGGGTCCTTCTAGCTGAACAAAGAATCAAACTGACATGAGACAGAGTAAGAGGGAAAATCAAATTAATAGTGTCCATATAGGGAACCCACACAGATGGAAATTCTAAAGACAGTGAGGCAACATAAGACTTATGTCATCTAAGAAGAAGGCTAGGGGTCTGAGGGTACAAAGCGGGGAAGACCATTTTTGCTGGAAGATGAGAGGAGATGTTTGGAAAACAAAGGTTGCCGTCTTACGCAGATGAGTTTCTTAGGTAAGGAGGAAACTCTGTTAACGGCGCTCTTCCCGGTACAGCAAGCAGTGGAGGGGCAGGTAAAGAGCTTTTTCTGAATCTGCTGGGTTTGAATTGCTTTTACCTCAAAATAATGTTCATGTCCAAGTGGGCCACATTGGATGAGTTGCCCTTGGACCTGGCAGTGTTAAGGCGCTGAAGTGTCAGGGTTTATTATAGATGATAACATCATCTTAACTAATTTATCCTGCAGTAACTAAACTATGAATTAACAATCTGTAGTGGAGAAATATAGACATTTAAATGTATATGCTGGTTCTAACTAAAGGGCAGAGAACCTTGAATTTAAAACCTTCAGTCTATCCAGATTCCCAACAGATTAGAAACATCCATAATGATCTTTTTGTAAAAATTTTTTTTATTTATTCATGAAAGATAGAGACCGCATAAGTGAGGGATGGGCAGAGAGAGAAAGGGAGACAGAGAATTGGAAGCAGGCTTCAGGCTCTGAGCGCTCAGCACAGAGCCCAATGTGGGGCTCGAACCCACAGACCGTGAGATCATGACCTGAGCCGAAGTCAGACGCCCAACTGACTGAGCCCCCCAGGCGCCCCTTTAATGGTCTTAGCACAGGAAACGAATGAGGGTGTTTGGACCGAGCCACTTCTCCATGCAGGAGGGAGGAGGGACCCTAGAGGGGGGTGGGGCTTGTCTCAGACCACCTGCTAGGGATGGAGTAAGACTAGAACTGAGGTCTCCCGGCTCCAAAGCCAATGCATTACTGTACAAGATGTGGGAAACAAAGGCAGAAGGAAATGGCAGATACAATTAAATTTCCATATAACCTGCAGCCGCTGACAAATATTAGAGGCAGGCAGAGTTTCTCCGAACTATGTACTGTCTTAATGCTAATGCTTTGCTAGAGGGAAAAGCAACCTTAGTCTGACAATAGCTAGGCCCCCAGTATCCTGTGCATCTTCTTTAGCATATGAAAGTCTCATTGGAAACATCCTGTACTTTACCCTGCCCCCATCCCTATAGTATATGATTATAACCAGTGTCTCCTCAAGGTCCCGGACAACTCTTTCTCTCCAGGGTCCTGTCCCCAGGCTTTAATAAAATCACCTTTTTGCACCAAACACATCTTCAAGAATTCTTTCTTGGCCGTCAGCTCTGGACCCCCACGAACCCCACTATCACCATAAAAAACCTCATCATAGAGCTCTTCTGATTTCTAAAAATGCACTTTAAGCCCCTAGTTATCACCTTCTTTTGAAAAGCCTTTTGTGCCCTTGTCGCCATAGATTTAGTGTCCTAACTCACATGTGCCCTGTGTAGACGTCTGTCACAGTCCTTTTCACAGTGTAAGAAATAATTTGCCCACCTCTCCTCCTACATGCCAGTGAGTGTATTTCTAGCGATGGATAGCGGAATAAATGGAGTTATGCCTCTTTCCTTGTACTTCTCTGACACTGCCCTTGGAGAGGTCACCAGCAGCTACCAGTGGCTATCATGCGGCCACATCCAAATGTCACACGTTTGTCCACATCTTTTCATACCTCTTGGCAGCAGTAAATACAACTGACCACTTGCTCCCCCTTTTCACCAGCTTTTGGAACAACAATTCCCTTGGTTGCTTTCCGCACCAGCCGCCCACTTTTCTGTCTCCTACCTTTTCAGCAACATTCCCAGTGCTGGTAAGCTTGGGTTTGGTCCTGGGCTCCCTTCTCTATACACATTTTTCCTAGGTCATTTCATCCGCCCATGACTATAAATTCCATTCATATCCAGTGATGTCCCATTTTTTTAATCTCTAAGCCCTGACATCTACCCTTAACCTCAGACTCATATCCAAATGTACCCTTGGCAACTTTTGTCGGAACGCCTAACAGGCATTTAAAAATTAACATGATCTGGGGCATCTGGGTGGCTCAGTCGGTCAAGCATCTGACTCTTGATTTCAGCTCAGGTCATAATCTCACGGTGCGTGAGTTCAAGCCCCAGGTTGGGCTCTCCTGACAGTATGGAGCCTGCTTTGGATTCTCTCTTCTCTCTCTCTACTCCTCCCCCACTTGCACACATTATGTGTGTACATAAATAAATAAGCATAAAAATTTTAAAAAGAAGAAATAAAGTTGGGGAATACAAGATATTGTTTTTGTTATTGTATCATTTATCCCTTGGGTGAATCATATTATTTATTATCAATTTTCTTCATTTATGAAGGAAATATTTTATTATAAGTTCTCTACTTCAAAGCGGATCTGTAAAAATCAAAAGGGAAAACTATATCCAACATGCCTGCAGGTTTTCAGAAGAAAGGAGAAAAGCAAAGATACCACTTGCTCATCTTGGGGTTTCGAAGACCTAGAAATAAGACTTCAGCTTCAAGATGATAGATTGAACTCTTGTTTCTCTCCTGTACCTCCAGGAGTAGGACATTTTACCTCGTTAAAATGAGAAAAAATAGGGGCGCCTGGGTGGCTCAGTTGGTTGGGTGTGTAACTTCAGCTCAGGTATGATTTCATTGCTCGGGAGTTTGAGCCCCGCGTCAGGCTCTGTGCTGACAGCTCGGAGCCTGGAGCCTGTTTCAGATTCTGTCTCCAACTCTCTCCCCTCCCCTGCTCTTTCTCTCTCAAATATAAAACAAATTAAAAAAAAAACCAAAATATTTAAAAATGAGAATAAAATACACTTTAAAAGCATAACCCCACAGTGTGTAAATTAGAAGGGACCAATTCCTGTCTTACGGTCTGTGTGCTGTCGTCTATCTTCTCTGCCTGAATACTCCTGCCTAGCTATCCCTGAGACAGAATCGTTCACTTCCCCCATCTTTCTAGAAATCTCACCCCCAGTGAAGGCTCGCTTCCCCAGTGACTCTGTGTTCCTCATCTCCCTTGCCCTAACTAATATTCTTTTCCGTTTTCTTCCTCGGGATGGGATTTACCCCTGTGACATACTATAAATTTTACTTCTTTGTTATGTTTTGTTCTCCAATGTCTGCTTCTCCACAACAGAATGCTCTTTTGTTTACTGATGTATCTTGGGGACTCAGTGTTCGTTGAAGGAGTAAATGAAACATTGGATGGGGTTCTTTTCTTGAGGGAGAGGGAGGCAGAGAAAGAGGGGGACAGAGGATCCAAAGCAGGCTCTGCTCGGACAGCAGAGAGCCCAATGCAGGGCTCAAACCCATGAACAGAGAGACCATGACCTGAGCTTAACCAACTGAGCCACCCAGGTGCCCCTGTTGGATGGGATTTCAGCACATGTTTGAAGACAAAGGAGCGAGAGGAGTGGTTGCTGATGAAGTAGGTAGAGTGAGCTGAAGGACAGAGCCCCGGACAAAGGCCGTGGACTGCGGACTTGATCTCTGGGGATCAAGACTCATGAAAATAACAGCATTAAGAAGGACCTGAGGATTGAGGGAGAATTGAAAGAAGAATCAACTTCCTCCCTATCTAATCTCTACCTAACGCCATGTCTTTGAACCTCTTCCAATTACACCTGACCTTTGGACAACACCCCCTGCAGTTGAAAATTCACATATAAGTTTGGACTTGCCAGAAACCTAACAGCCTCCTGTTGACCAGAAGCCTTACTGATAACCTAAAGTCGATTAACATATTTTTAACAGACTTAACATATTAAAATATTATTTAAAAAATCATAAGAGAAACCATTTATAGGACTGGACTGTACTTACTAGGAAAAAATCTGCATGTAAGTGAATCTGCACAGTTCAAACCCATGTTGTTCAAGGTTTAACTGTGTGTCCTTCACTGGGTATTACCTATAGGCATAAGGTTCAGGGAGTAACGGACAGAGTGTCCAACCATGATAGACAGGATATTATAAAGAAGACATTGCAAAAAGAATTATCTTGAAAACTTGAGAGGGGAAAAAAACTTTCATTAATAACTCTATTCACAGTACCTTACATGATTCTGTAATGAATAGCATTTATGTGGTCTTTGTAAGGATTTATCTTTTTTTTTTAATTTTTAAACATTTATTTACTTTTGAGAAACAGAGAGAGATAGAGCATGAGCAGGGGACAGGCAAAGAGACGGGGAAACACAGAATCTGAAACAGGCTTCAGACTCTGAGCTGTCAGCACAGAGCCTGATGTGGGGCTCGAACCCACAATCTGTGCGATCATGACCAGAGCTGAAGTCGATGTTTCACCAGCTGAGCCCCTCAGGTGCCCCTGTAGGGATTTGTCTACGATGATACCATAGCAATACTGGGGAAGAGGGCCTGAGGAGTGATAGGCCTGAGTTAGGTCCTCACCCTGGCATGCTGTATCTGTTGACCATAGTAAGAAAACAGACAATGTGAGAATTTGGGTTTTTTAAAAGCTGTATAAACACACCATTTCATATATGGAGGCGATGACTGGGAAGAATGGCTACGTTAAGACGTTGGCCCCTGAGCAGAGCGACTGAAAGTGTGTGGACACTGGGGTCTTGGGATTACTGTTTCTGCTGTAAAATTTTTAGGAAAATGGTTTAAATTTGTTTTCATTTTTGTTCATTTGAGAGAGAGAGAGAGGGAGGGAAGGAGGGTGGGTGGGTGAGCAGGGGAGAGGAAGAGAAAATTGCAAGCAGGCTCCATGTCCAGAGCAAAGCCTGATAGTAAACTTTTTAAAGTCTTTAAGATGTCTAGTTGATAGCCTTTTAAGCAGGTGAAAAATTCTGATGAGAAAGAGAAATAGTAGAGATTCAGCCTCGCACAGGTGGAGGTGCTGATGAGAGCGCAGACCAGGGGTCACAGCACCCCTAGAGCGGAAGTGCTAAGGTACATCAGACAAGCCCCCACATAAAGGAAGCTGTTTTCTTGGACGACCCAGCAGCCTGGCTACAACCACTGCTCGAACTGACCTACTGCCTGCTGCCAGGTGATTTTACCCCCAAGCGCCACCAAATATGTATGATTACATCTAGGGAGAGACCCACTGGTCCCACACAGTCTGGAATCTTCCTTCCCCTTTCTCTGACCCCCCTCAGTCAGCTTTCTCCTACTGGTACTTTCACTGGTTCCTTCAACACCGCCCGTTTTGGGGGGAGACCCGGAAGCTTCTTAGGTTTGCACATGCGTCCATCAGCCCTGACTGCAGGCCCTCTGGGTGCCTCTTTTGTTGTAGTCTGCCCTCTCCTGGTCCTCAAGTCCTTCTTAAAGGTTATTATGGGGTGTTGGGGTGGCTCAGTGGGTTAAACGTTGGACTTCAGCTCAGGTCATGATCTCACAGTTCATGAGTTTGAGCCCCGCATCAGGCTCTGTGCTTGGAGTCTGGAGCCTGCTTTAGAGTCTGTATCTCCTTCTCTCTCTGCCCCTCCCCACCTCGTGCTCTGTGTCTCGAAGATAAATAAACACTTAAAAATTAAAAAAAAAAAAAGATTATTTTCAGGGCACCTTGGTGGGCCAGACAGGTGAGTGTCCGACTCTTGATTTCAGCTTAGGTCATGATCCCAGCGTCCTGAGACTGAGCCCACTGTCGGGCTCTGCACTGAGTGTAGGGCCTGCATAAGGTTCTTTCTCCCTCTCGGCCTCTGCCCCTCTCCCCCGCTTGTGCATTCTCCCTCTCAAAAATAAAAATTTAAAAGTTGTTATTTTCTCGAGTCTTCCATTCCAAGGTGGAGGGGTCTTCTCATACCCCTCACGGCACAAGGAAAGAACTTCAAATGACTCCAGACGGGCTTCTTCTCCCCTCTGACCCATGAGGAACCTTCACGATCCAGACTCTAAGGCTCTGAAACAAAAGACTGATTTCCCTGTTGTGATTTTTAACATTTGTTCATTTTGGGGAAACAGAGACAGAGCATAAG
>NC_043702.1:115216230-115218206 GCF_006229205.1 Suricata suricatta
TCTCTGGTTCAGCTGGATAGCATGAGCCCGTCCCACCAGGTGTTGGTGAGGTGTGCTGCCATTATCGGCCTGAACTTCACCATGGAGCTGCTGTTCGACCTTCTCCCGGGCTGGGACATGCAGATGATGATCATGGCCCTGGCGACCCTCGTGAAGTCCAACATCTTCCGTTGCTTCCGGAATGGCATAGAGCTCCGAATGGCCCTGAAACAGAACGTGGCCTCATTTGAGGTGAACCCTGTCTCCGAAGCCCTTCAAGGGATAGGTGAGTAGAGCCCTGGCGCTGACCCCCATCTCCTCTTTGTTGATGGCACGCCTGATCGGAGAGCTGATGTGGCAGCTGGGGGCTGGGGGGGGCAGAGTGATGGCCGATCCATGCCGCCTTTCTGTTCCTCCCAGCTCTCAGCGAGGAGGAAGAGCTCCGTGAGCTGGCAGAAGACGTGGTTGAGTGCGACATCATTCGATTCTGCAGGCCTATGATGCAGAAGACAGCCTATGAGTTGTGGCTGAAGGACCAGAAGAAAGCCCTGCACTTGAAATGTGCCTGCTTTTTAGAGGCAAACGCCCACAGGTGTGATCACTGCCGAAGCGGGGACTTCATCCCCTATCACCACTTCATGGTGAACATCCGGCTCCACACTCTGGACCTGCATACGATTAAGAAGATGGCTAAGTCCTGCGGATTCACAAGTAAACTTACTTTATTCCTTGTCAGTCCTACCTATTCCTGGGGAAGGCAGTGGGTCTGACCCTTGAGGGCTTCATGCCCCTCGAAGCTTCGGCTCCCTCCACAAATGGCGAGACTTGAGTACCTTATGTCACTGGGGTGGGGTCAAGGGGGCCATGTGAGCAGCTGAGTCCACGGAAACAGTCTTGCTGTGAGACCATCAGAGAGGGTTTGGGGACCAGGAGTCTAGTAAAATGGGGTGCAACCAGAGCTCAAAGGAAAATATCCAGAAGGATAAAATTGACACAGCTTAATTCATACCAAGGGATGGAATAGAAGGTTCAGGGCGAGGGTGGAATAGGTCTCACTCATTGAAGCAGAAACTAGAGCAAGAGGGAGTGTCTCGGCAGGTAAGAAGCCTGTGCTCTGTCAGTCAAGTTTGAAACAAGGTTCCAGCAGGGGCGCCTGGGTGGCTCAGTTGGTTGAGCGTCCGACTTTGGCTCAGGTCACGATCTTACAGTTTGTGGGTTCAAGCCCCACATCAGGCTCTGTGCTGACAGCTCAGAGCCTGGAGTCTGCTTCAGATTCTGTGTGTCCCTCTCTCTCTGCCCCTCCCCTGCTCATGATTCTGTTTCTCAAAAATAAATAAATGTTAAAATAAAAAATTTTTTGAAACAAGGTTCCAGCAGAGAAAGAATGGGAGTAGGGGGTAGAATTATGCAGGGCCAAGCAGGTCGGGATCCCAGGAAAGGGGGTCTGGCTCAGGGCAGGTGTTTAAGACCATCTGTGAAGTGAGAAAGTTACAGTCTGAGAGCACAAGTCAGCCACACGATCTGGGAAAACACAGGATTCCAGGGCTATAAGGGCCCAAGGACTCTGTTACTGTAGACATGATGGATGTGAGGCTAAGGGTGGCAACCCCAATCCCAGCCCCCATCGTGGGCCACCAGGGAGAGCCAGTGTGCTACATGTCCTAGCCAAGGCCTTGGTGATCGTGGCGAAGTCTGGTGGGGAAAGCAGAGGCTAAAAGTACAGGATCCCTGTATTTTATGGATATGACACACTGGGAAGAAACATGTAAAGTGCCTAGCATGTAGTAGGTACAAAAATAATACTTATTCTCACTCATTCTTTATTTCACATGCATTCTTGCTGATCGTCATGTCAACCTTCAAGGTGGAGGGTTATTTTCACTTTATACACAAGAAAACTGAGGTTTGGGAAGCTTCAGTAACTTGTCCAGTGCCACAGAATGCGTGATAGGCCTTCTTCAATCACAAGGCAGTCTAATTGCCAAGGTCGTGCTGTG
>NC_043702.1:115222912-115234472 GCF_006229205.1 Suricata suricatta
GAGTGAAGAATCTTGCAACCCAGGAACATCAAGGATTGCAAACAATAGACTGCTCTTTTGGCCAAAGGACCAGGAAAGGGGCAACTAGCAAGACAGAAAACTTTTGGACAATAACCACTTTACTCCAGCCAAACAAAAAAACAAAAACAAAAACTGTAACCCACTCATGCTCCCACCAGCAAAGCCTGAAGGATCAGCCTAGACTTTCATCCCAAAAGCTGAAAGAGAAGAACTGTCAACCCAGAATCCTATATCCAACACAAGTATCTTTCAGGAATGAAGGGCAAATCAAGATAGTCTCAGATAATGGGAAACTAAGACAATTGATAGCCAGCAGACCTACCCTAAAAGGATGAGTAAGGGACAGTCTCTAAACAGAAAAGAAATAATAAAAGAAGGAACAGAACATCCGAAAAGAATAAAAAACAGTATAATTAAAAATATGGGTAAATATGATATATTTCCCTTCTCCTCTTAACTTTTCAGAATCAGGTTTGCAACTTAAGCAAAAATGATAACAATTGTCTTATGCAGCTCTAAATGTATGCAGAGACAACGTCTAAGATAATTATAAACAGTAGATGGTAAAGAAGTAAAGAGGGGTATAGTTTCTAATCTTAACTCAAACTGTTGAAGGGGTGATACCAGTAGACTGTGTTAACATATGATAATATTATGCAACAGCTAGAGCGACCATTAAAAAAGCTATACAAAGAGATATCCTCAAAAATATTGTAGACAAATCAAAATAGAACTCTAAAGAATGTTCAAATAGCCAAGGGAGGCAGGAAAATGAGAACAGTAACATGAGAAGAAAAGGAAAATGATAACCCCTAACATATCAATTATTGCATTAAAGGTACATTATCTAAATATAACAACTGAAAGATAAATCACCTGAGTATATGTAAAACATAACTACATGCTGTATACAAGGAATTCACTTCAAATATAATATGATATAGGCAAGCTGAAAGCAAAAGAATAGAAAAGATACATCATGCAACTATTACTCAAAAGAAAACAGGAGTAGCTGGTATATTAATACCAGGCGAGGTAGACTTTGGAGTAAAGAAAGTTAACAGAGAGAGGGATATAATATAATGATAAATGGTTTAATTCACCAAGACAAATAAATAGCAATGCTAAATGTTTATTCACCAAACAAAAACTATGCAAAGCAAAACTGATAGATTTAAAAATAGACAAATCTACAATATGGTTGGAGACTTCAACATTTTTCGCTCAGCAATTGATAGACAGAAAATAGTCCAGGATATAGAAGAATTCAACAACCAGAGGCGCCCCTGGGTGGCTCGGTGGGTTGAGCGTCTGAGTCTTGATTTCAGTTCAGGTCATGATCCCAGGGTTGTGGGATCAAGCCCCATGTCAGGCTCCAGGTGAAGCCTGCTTAAGATTCTCTCTCTCCTTCTGCCCCCCTCCCTCCCTCATGAAAGAAAGAAAGAAAGAAAGGGAGGGAGAAAAAGGAAAGGAAGAAAGGAAGAAAGAAAAGGAAAAGAAAAATTAAAAAGAAAGAAGAATTCAACAACCATTAATCATTAGGATCTAACAACATTTATACAGCATTTTACCAACAAAAGCAGAATACATATTCTTTTCAAGTGCCTATGTGACGCTGACCAAAACAGATCTATCCTGTGCCTTAAAACAAACTTCAACACATTTAAAATAAATTGAAATAGAAATCGTACAGAGCACGTTCTCTAAATATAATGGAATTAAACTAGAAATCTTTAACAGAATGATAACAAGAAAGTCTCCAAACACTTGGAAACAGCATTCTTTTCAATAATCCATGACTAAAGAGGAAATCTCAAGGTAAATTGAAAAATACCCTGACTCAAGTAAAAATGAAAATACAATGTATCAAAATTTGTGAAACAGCTGAAGCAGTACTGGGAGGAAAAATTATAGCACTAAAAATGGGCACACAAGAAAGAAAATATCTCAAACTGATAATCTAAACCTCTTTCAATGAAGAACAAATTAAACTCAAAGTAAGCAGAAGGAAGGAAATAATAAAGATAAGAATAGAAATCAACAAAACAAAGAGCTGATTTCTTTGGCAAGATCAAGAAAATTGACAAATCTGTAGTAAGACTAGCAAAGAAGAAAGAGAAAATACAAATTACCAATACCAGGAATGAAATGGGATATCACTAGAGAGTTTGCAGACATGAAGAATATGTATTAACTGATAACTGTGAACAACTCTAAACACATAAATTTGAGGACACTGATGAAATGCACCGATTTCTCAAAAAGAACCGACCACAATTAATAGAATATAAAATACATGATTTGACAAGCCCCATAATTTTAATTTAAAAACTCCCCCAAAATATGTTGAGGTTTTTCCTTAATTTTCCTTGTCTAGAAAGTTACTCCTGTCTCCCGGGAGAACCCTGCCCATCCTTTGAGCTTATGAGTTTATATGAAGAAAAAGCTTCTTCAGGTCAGCACAGTGCACTTCCTGTAACTTTTGTAAATAGCCCTACCATTCAGAGTGATACCATTTCTATATTTGATATGCTTATATTTCTGTAGGATGTATATAGTTTAGGGGAACTGGTTTCACTGGAGAATTCTACCAAACATTTAAGGAAGAATTATCTCCAACTTAACAGTTTCTTCTAGGAAATTTCCTCTAGAAGAGGAGGGAACAGTTCCATTTCATTTTACAAAGCTAGTATTGCCCTGATGCCAAAACCAGACAAAAACACCAAAGAGGCGCCTGGGGGGCTCAGTCGGTCAAGCGTCTGACTTTGGCTCAGGTCATGGTCTCAGCGCTCATGGGTTTGAGCCCGGCATCGGGCTCTGTGCTGACAGCTCAGAGCCTGGAGTCTGCTTTGGATTCTGTGTCTCCCTCTCTCTCTGCCCCCTCCCCTGCTCATGCTCTGTCTCTCTTTCAAAAATAAACATTGAAAAAAAATAAACATTACAAAAAATAAGAAAATATTAAAAAAAACAAGAAATCTAATTAGAAAATGGGCAATTAGGTAGCAAATGCTAGCAAGCAAGGATGGCAGAAACTTCTAGCTCCCTCCAGGTACTGCTAATGGGATTGTAAAATGATACAGCCACTTGGAAAATAGTTTTCCAGTTAAAAAAACAAACAAAACAAAACTGGGGCACCTGGTTGGCTCAGACATTTAAGCCTCCAACATTGGCTCAGGCCATGATCTGACTGTTCATGGGTTCGAGCCCCACATCAGGTTCTGTGCTGATGGTGCCTGCTTGGGATTCTCTCTCTTTCCCTCTCTCTCTGCCCCACCTCCCCTCTCTTAAAATAAATAAATAAGCTTAAAAAACAAAACAGGGACACCTGGGTGGCTCAGTCTTTTGAGTGTCTGACTTCAGCTCAGGTCACAATCTCACGGTTTGTGGGTTCAAACCCTGTATCAGTCTCTCCATTGTCAGCACAGTGCTTTGGCTCCTCTGCCCCTATCCCACCCTCCCACTCAAAATAAATAAACTTTAAAACAAACAAACACCAAAAAACTAATAATGCGACTATCATATGACCAGCAATTACACTGCCAGGTATTTACTCTAGGCAAATGAAAACATAGATAAAGGCAAAAAGGTGGACACAGTGCTTGCAGAACCTGTTTTTTGTAATAGCCAAAAGTTGTGAACAGCCCAGATTACAGGCAGATGGTAAACCAGCTGTGGTGCCTCCAAACCACAGAAGGCCACTCAACTTCCAGCAAGAGCCAACTACTGTTGTGCATGACAACCTAGAGGACTTCCGGAAAGCTGTGATGAGAGGGAAAACAATCCCAAGAGATCACACATACTGAATGATTCTTGAAGTGACGCAATTACTGAAATGGAGAACAGATCAGCGGTTGCCAGGGGTTAAGGGGGGTTAAGGGAGGGGTTGGAGAGAAGCCGCCTCCGGCTATGAAATGGGCAAAAAGAGGGATCCTGTGGCCATGAAAGCCTTCCATCTTGACTGCATCAATGTCAATACCCTAGTTGTGCTATTGTAGTATTATTTTGCATGACATTTCTACTGGGGGAAACTGGGTAAAGGGCCCACAGCATCTCTCTATATTATGTTTCCAAAAAATGAGGTAGCAAAGTATTATTTTTTTTAATGCTTTTTTAAATTTAGTTTTAAGAGAGAGACAGAGACAGAGCATGAGTGGGGGAGGGACAGAGAGAGAGAGACACACGCACACACACACACACACACAGAATCCAAAGCAGGCTCCAGGCTCTGTGCTGACAGCCCAGAGCCCAATGTTGGGCTCAAACCCATGAGCTGTGAGATGCAAAAGTTGGACATTTAACTGACTGAGCCACCCAGGTGCCCCACAAATTAAGTATTACTGGTTCAGGCACCTCATGGGAACTCCAAGCGTTTCCCGGAGAACGTCCTGTGGTGTCAGACATAGAGAACGCTCAGTAGATGTTCGTTGAATGAATACACGAAAAAGGAGCTGAGTTCCTTTCCCCCCAGTTTATCCTTGGTGCCTGCCAAAGAAGGTCGTGACCAGTCCTCAAATATTAGCGACTAAACGGCACATGTGGCACTGGAACTGGCCCCTGGCTTCATGGCCCGAACGTTCTTTTGGCTGCCTCTTTTGTACTCTCTCTTTTCATGGAAGAGCTTGTAACTCTTCAACCTTCACGGGCTCCTTTATGTCAAGACATGTATTTTTGTTGTTGCTGACGTGAATTTTTCTCATCACTGCCAACTCCCCAGTCCAGCACCACAGACCTTTCCTTACCATTCATAGTAGCTTTAATCCTCTACTTTCTGGAATGCATCCTTACCCCATTCTCCCTCTCCCAGAGCTAAAATTATTCTCTTAAAATCTCCAGCTGTCCTCCTTTGTGCCATTATCTCAGATTTCATCCTCCGGTATGTCTCTGCAGTATGGGAAACTTGGTGACAACTCCCTTTGAGCCAGAAGCCTTACCTCTGGAAAACAAGGGATTTTCTCCCACCACTGAACCTCTAAGTCCCCCTCAGCATTGATTCTGAGCTTTACGGTTCCCCAGTGTTCTTCTGTGTTCTTTTCAAGGCACACAGCACCCCCTTCGGTGGTCCCAGGCACTGTTAAGTTCTCTCACAACCTCAGATATCGGGTTCAACGCCCCTCGCCTCCCCAGTCCCCCTGGCCCTACAGGACGCAGCCTGTGGAAAAGCCCATCGCTGCAGAGGATGGAGAGAAAAAGCCAGTTTGGGGGGGGGACACTTACTGTTCACGTTATTCCAGGTGGTATTGGTCTTTTTCACCACCTCCATTGGTTGTAAAACGAGTGCTCTGTGATGCTCGAGGCTTTTTAGCAATTCCTCACAGTAAAGTGGGATCCCACAGCTTCCCTCCACCAGGTACCTGCAGTGGGAACAAAGGCCGCCTGTTTATACCAACGAACCATCTTTTCAAAAGGAAAAATATTTGACTCATCTCAACCATTTGAAAATAATATTATTCTCTATTTGTTTCTATCTGTTTTCCTTTTCTATAGTTGCTTTTTTTTTAAGTGTTTATTTATTTTTGAGAGAGACACAGAATATGAGTGGGGGAGCAGAGAGAGAGGAGACACAGAATCAGAAGCAGGCTTCTAGGCTCTGAGCTGTCAGCACAGAACCCAACGTGAGGGTTGAACCTACAAACTAGGAGATCATGACCTGAGCCAAAGTCAGATACTTAACCAACTGAGGACCCAAAGCACCCCCAGAGTTGCTTTTTTCTTTCTTTCCTTTCTAATTTTGCAGAGTGAGAGCAGGGGCAGAGGGAGAAAGAATCCCAAGCAGGCTCAGTGCAGAATCCATCATGGGGCTTGATCCCACAACTCTGGAATCATGACCTGAGCCAAAATCAAGACCTGGACATTTAACTGACTGAGACACTCAGGCGTCCCTCATTTTTTAAAATTACATAAAATATTACATTTTTTTTTCAAAGCCAAAACTATATAATCAGGTACATCCTTAGTCTTACCTCCCTTGCTGACCTTATAAATAACCATGTCAGTTAGTTTCTGATTTATCCTTTCAATGTTTCTTTTTATTTCTTTTTTTAATTTAGAAAAATTTTTGAATGTTTATTTTTGAGAGACAGAGCACAAGAGGGGGTGGGGCAGAGAGAGAGGGAGACACAGAATCGAAAGCAGGCTCCAGGCTCCGAGCTGTCAGCACAGAGCCTGATGTGGGGCTCGAACCCACGAACCACGAGGTTATGACCTGAGCTGAAGCCGGACGCTCAACTGACTGAGTCACCCAGGTGCCCCGCAGTGTTTCTTTTTAAAAACATACACAGACACCTGGGTGGGTCAGTCTGTTAAGTGGCTGACTTTGGCTCAGGTCATGATCTCCTGGCTCGTGGGGTTAAGCCCCACATCGGGATCTCTGCCATCAGCGCAGAGCCCACTTCAGATCCTCTGTCTCCCTTTCTTTCTGCCTCTCCCCTGCTTGCTCTCTCTCAAAAATAAATAAAACATTAAAAAATAAAAATATAAGCAAGTGCACACAGACATATTTCACTCCTTTACTGCCTAAAAGACAGCATTGTGAACCTATCTCACACTAGGCTGTGCCTTGTTTTCTCGCTCTAGAATGTATCCTGCTCATCCCTGTGTATCTGTAGATCTTTCTCACTCTTTTTCCTGCCATGTAGGGGTCCACTGTGGGCACACATCCTATTTTATCCTACCTATCCTCTTAGAGATGGACATTTGGACTGTTTTCAGTCTTACTAATACAAATAACGTCTCCATAAAATGTTGTCCATGGGCCACTTTACACTTTTGTTTATATATCTTTGAGACAGATTCCTAGAATTGAGGTTGCTAGATCAAAAACACACACACACACACACACTAAATATATACATAGAGAAAAAGACAGGAGACAGAGCAAGAGACAAAGGGAAAGACCATGCCAAATTGATGCTTGGAGTTATTTTAAATGAGATTTTATCTAAGACCTCTTCCTCCAGAAGCAAGGCGAACTCATTAGAAGGAACAGACGCAGGGGCGCCTGGGTGGCTCAGTCGGTCGAGTGTCCGACTTTGGCTCCGGTCTTGATCTCACAGTGGGTAGGTTCGACCCCGTGTTGGGCTCTGTACTGTCAGCATGGAGCCTGGAGCCTGCTTTGGATTCTGTGTCCCTTTCTGCCCCTTCCCTGCTCATGCTGTCTCTCTCTCTCAAAAATAAATAAACATTAAAAAATTTTTAAAAAAGAAAGAAAGAATGGATGCAGATACCAAGGTGGGTTGTAAACAGCTAAAGCAAGGGTGCTGTCCATGCTGTTAGGGCAACTGGTGTCTGGGCCCCAGTCCGTGAGACACTCAGAAAGCAGGGTGAAGAACCAGCCTTCAACACCCGCCACAGAGAACATTCCAGACGACAGTACTGCCAGCCAATTGAGACCTTGCTTATTTACAGATTGTGTCTTTAAACTTGACCAGTTTGGTGCTTGCTTCGGCAGCACATATACTAAGCTTTCCCAGTTTGCCTTTTGTGACACTTGCCCAAGGCACCGCCCTCAGTCACCTCTGATCACACCGAGTATGCCCGTACCCAGCACGACGAAGGAGAAGCAACACTGACATCACTGAGCAAAGTTTGAGAAAGCGTAACAGGGGCCATAACAAGGAAAAGATGAACAGGGTCTCTCCTACCAACCACGATGAATGGCTCCTTTGAACAATGGACCCGTAACCATACTGAAACAGGCACCTGCAGATACATCTTGCAGGAACTGATGGAAGTCTGATCTGGGGAATGGACATGGATGTTGGGACCTTGGGAGAGAAACAGATTACTCACGTGTCCAGTTCTTTGGGGATGCCCTTGACATTGAGGTCTCGGCAGACCTTGTTGAGGATGTCCTTAGGTTGCAGGGCTCCGAGGATGATGTAGGTGGTGTTCCTGTTCTTCATTATGGTGCTGGCAGCTGGACAGGGTATGTCCATGAAGGGGGACAGGGACATGATGATGAAGATAGGAACAGTCCGGATAAGCCTCTCCATAAACGACCACGAGGCTGAATCAATAAACTGGGCCTCATCAATGATGAAAATAATCCTTTCCTTTTTCACGGTCTGCACAAGGTGGAGACACAGAATAATGCTGTGGGACTCAGGATTGTTATTCACGGTATGGATATGCATGTATATCCACTGAGGTCTGTGGTGCTAAATTAAAGTCTTCTTTCAATTCCTTTGTATTAATTTAGATTCCACTGACTTGGAAGTTGTGGAAATTGGGACAAGGCTGGCTGGAATGGATTTTCTTACTTAGTCAAAGCTTTGTGTAAAGATAACATGTAGGATAAATGGGGCTGTAGCCAAGTAAAAGCACCCACTATATAAAAATGAGTCATCTGTTTACAAGTCATTCTAACCTATCGACAAAGATATCCTGGGGATATCCAATTGATGCTTGTTCAGCTGACATGTATTCAACACATACTGACGCAGCACCTACTGGGCTCAGTGCTACACGCACAGTGCTGGAGGAAACAACCCCAGTTCATGCTGTTCTGGCCTGAAGTAGGGTCTATGTTACCTAGAAATCAGATCACATGTCCCTTTCTTTGTGTAGGCTACTTTGCCCTAACTAATCTGAATGATTTATTCACTCATTAAGCATTTATTGTGCATCTATTAGCGTCAGGTAGTGTTCTGGGTGCTGGGGCTACAGGAGTAAACAAAACAAGAGCTTACATCTTAGTGTCAGCCCCTTGCAGAGCAGGCCCTGTATTCCACTGTGTGAGCGGTCAGAATGGAGAAGACCTTCCCCACTCTCACTGCTCCACACCGCTCTTTGGCTCCCTTGGGGAAGAGACTGGATTAACTCATTCTTTCCCTCTACATTTTTACAAACAGACACAGCAAAGGCTACTTTAAAATTTCAAATTTCATAGGACAATCTCATAAAGGGTTAAACCCATTTTATCACATATACATGATAAGTCTACAGCCCCGTTCTGTTACGAGATATTTAGCTCTTCGCTGACTTTGAGGACATTTTAATTAATGGGGAGGTTAGGATTACCTTTTTTCTTGTTTTTGACTGATGCCTTTAAAAATACAGGGCAGATAGAAAAAATGTGTCTTCTCTATATGATGGGTTTATCAGTGAATCATTTGTAAACTGAGGAGAGTAAAGGTGTCTGAGAGGCTCAGTCGGTTAAGCATCCGACTGCGGCTCAGGTCATGATCTTGCAGTTTGTGGGTTCGAGCCCCACATGGGGCTCTGTGCTGACAGCATCAGATTCTGTGTCTCCCTCTGTGTCCCTCCCTGATTCATGCTCTTCTCCCTCAAAAATAAACATTAAAAAAATTTTTTTTAATTGAGAGTAAAGCAAGAACTAAAAAAAGCGTGAATTCTATAGGCCCTGGTTTCTTCATATTTGAAATGAGGAGCTTGAATTGGTTTGTCTCTAATATGACTAAAAGCCAACATTTACATTGTACTTACTATGTTCCAAGCACTGTGTGATGCTCTTTATATAAATTAACTCATTTACACCTCACAACATTCCCAGGAACTAGTATTATGGAAGCTGGTACTGAGAAAACTTCAGTGAATTAGCTTGCGAAGGTCACACAGAGAATAAATGATCCAAGGACTGTTGTCTTAGCGCTTACAGCATAGTTCAGTGGTGGTTTCCAAACCAGACGGTATATCAGAAACAACGGAGAAGTTGTAAAACAAAAGCAAACAACTAAACAAAGTCCTAAGCCTAACCCAAGTCCCTTTGAATCTTTAGGCATAGAATTAATAAATCCACGTTTTGTTAGTTTCTATTTTTTCATTTTCGACAAAGATTTCATTTTATTTTTTTTAATGTTTATTTATTTTTGAGAGAGACAGAGAGAGACAGAGACAGGGCACGAGCAGGGGAGGGGCAGAGAGAGAAGGAGACAGAATACGAAGCAGGCTCTAGGCTTGAGCTGTCAGCATAGAGCCCTACGTGGAGCTTGAACCCATGAGCCTTGAGATCATGACCTGAACCAAAGTCGAATGCTTAACTGACTGAGACACCCAGGAGCCACCAGAGATTTTATTTTAATTCAAGTTTAATTAACATTACATTAGTTTCAGGTGCACAATATAATGATTTAGCAATTATATACAATTATTCTATACATCACTCAGTGCTCATCATGACAAGTGCACTCTTAATCCCCTTATCTTATCCGCCATCTACCTCCCCCTGGGAACCAAACCACTAATTTGTTCTCTGTATTGAAGAGTCTGTTTTGGTTTTTGTCTCTGTTGTTTGTAAATCCATGTTTTTTAAGATGCTTTCTGGATACTTGTAATGCAAACAGTCCAAAATCTGACATTTTGAAGTCACTCATAATGCCTTGCTTATTTGCCCAAAGTGGAGGAGAAAGTTGTGTTATAAACTTCAGACAATGTCACAAGCTTATATTGATCATGTATAATGTGCCAGGCGTTGTGCTGCTCATTAATAATATAAAAATGAATCAGGCTCCCTGCCCTATGAAACTCACAATCTCTTGAGAGGCAGAGAAATGCACACAAGGAACAAATTGTAATACTGTATGGGAAACATGTTCAAAGTGTTACAGAAGCAGGGCAGAAGAAGAATTAGTCATGCCTCATGCTTTGGGGAGTTTTCACCAAAGAAGTGACCTTGAAGGATGAATACCATTTCTCTGGGTTAAAGAACAAACAAAAGACCAAAACACTTTGGACCTTTATGTCATTAGCACCGGGAGTGCTTTGGGTAGGATAAAGCATGGTTGGTGCAATTCGCATAGGCCCTGGCAGTGATGTGGAGGGTGACCCGGAGTGGAGAGGTGTGAGGCACAGAGCCTGGTTGGGAAGCCGTGGAAGTAGTCCAAAGAGACAGAACTTGGGGTGCCTGGGGGACTCGGTTGGGTAAGCGTCTGGCTTTGCCTCAGGTCATGATCTCATGGTTTGTGGGTTCGAGCCCTGCATCGGGCTCTGTGCTGACAGCTCGGAGCCTGGAATTTGCTTCAGATTCTGTCTCCCTCTCTCTCTGACCCTCCCCGACTCATGCTCTGTTTCTCTCTGTCTCAATAATAAATAAAAACATTTAAAAATATTTAAAAATTAAGTGTTTAAAAAAAACAAAAACAAAGAGACAGAACTTGAACGACAGCAAGGAAGAGAGGACAGAGACATTCCAAGGGGAACTGAGTAGTTGGTAGTAGAAATGGCAACCAGCAAGGAAGAGAGCAAAGATAACTTTAAATGATGCATGAATGAATTTGCCATTAGCTAAATCAAGGATCAGAATGAGGAAGAAGGGGCCCTGTGGTAGGAAATAAAATTTCATATTAGACACTGAACTGAACGTGAGTTACTACATCCACGTGTTACATATGGAAGGTTTTGGAAATATGGTTCTGGTGCTATGAACGAGGTGAGGACTCAAAAATAAATTTGGTGATCATCGACATACAGTGAGTTGTCATGAGATTACTCAGAGAGAGAACTAAGATGGGGGAGGTTTCTGATAAGGAGTCACTGTTCCAAGTGTGTTCACACAAGCGTGTAAGCCACGTCCTACTATCTC
>NC_043702.1:115234572-115246142 GCF_006229205.1 Suricata suricatta
AATTCTGAACAGACTCTTGATTTGAGGTTTGGAAGGAAGAGAGGAGAATGAGATGCAAGATGTGTTAAAACAAAGCTTTCACACAGGTCAAAGCCTTTTGCCGGTGGTGTTTGAACCCCTCGGGCCACCTCCCTGTTTGCCTCGCCCACTACTTGACCCACAGCCACCCTTACTTGCTCCAAGATCTTCATAAACAATGTTTCCAACAGCTTTTGCTTTCTCGACATGGTCATCTCAGAAACCTCTTGTGAGACAGGGAACTGTACAAAGAATCAGAAGAATATTAAATATGGGAAAATAGCAAAGGGAGCTACCAGCTGTGTGACTTTGGGCAAATCGCCTTCCCATTCTGTGCCATCAAATCCTCATGCACTAGATAATTCATAATGTCCTTTCCAGCTGTCATACTCTATGTCACTGAATCTAATAAGATACAGGAAGCAACAGGGCATACCGTCTTTGCACTGGCAGTCACCTGTGGAGGAGGGACTTTGTGTCCTGGACCAGCCAGTTCAGTGTAGCTACAATGGGAAGGTGAGAGGAAAACCAAACAGCAGGTTTTGGATTGTCTCAAGTACAGTATTTCTAGATACCCCCAAGGTCTCAGGAATGTAGATACTCATTCAAAGAGGTTTGGGACCATTTCCTCATTACCCGGATTCTCCATGTTAAACAAACAAACAAAAAAAGACAATAAATGGCAAAGAGACGCTAAGGCATCAGACCAGGGGCCGCTGCGTGGGCGCTGTCACTCCTTCCTGCAGGTATCAAATCTAGCGACTTACCTGGACGTAGAAGATGTCATTCAGAAGACATTGGAACTTCTCATCCAACAGTGTCTTGATTTTATTTTGAAGGTTGGTCTCTCGTTCTTTATAATGTTTACATGTTTCCAGACCTAGTACATTGGCCATGAACATCTGGATGGTATAAAAATTTTGACCGAAGCTGATCTTAGTCAATGCAATAGCAATAGTCCTGTTCATAAGAAAGCCAATAGCAGAATAGAGTTCTTAAACATATTTTTTGAAAATAATAAGAATGAAGGAAGGCTCTAGGTTTTCCATATTCAGCTGTTACACAGAAATCTCCTATGTTATCTGGAAGCTGTTCTTTACTCCTGCTTCAGATACACTCCCTCATTCCGTTATGTCCCGGAGCCCTCATAATTGACCCTGGCCATATCCTCTTTCTGCAGTCCTACCCCCACCACCTTGCTCTATGCCCTCAGACTCTCACCCACACTGCTGAGGAACATGCTACTACCCTTGCCTGGCACCATGATTCACCACTTCACCTTTACAGAAGCTGACATACCAGGATAGACACCAATTCCCTCTCCTATCTATAATTTTTCAGTGGTTCCCAATACCAAAAGGTAAAAGTCTGAACTTCTTTTCTGTGACACATAAGACTTTTCCAGGTCTACTCTTGCCCTCTGCCCAACAGTCCATCTGCCACCGACGAACTGGTGAGAAATCCCTGCATACCTAGAGTGGTTTCTTCTGCCCATGCCTTTGGGTAGGCTGTCTCCCCAGCCTGGAAGCTTACCACCTCACAGCCCCTGCTAACCCCTCGTCTCCTGCTCATCTGTAAACCTCAGCTTAGGTGCAGCCTTCTGGGATCTTCCCCGGAGCCCCAAGGTTGTGTCGCATACAAGGTTGGCTCCGTCCTAGCTCTTGCAGTATGCTGTCCCACACCCCTATCCCTGTCCTCTCCGATCCCATTTTCATCATCTCTTTCCTCTTCCATGAGAGCTCTCTGAGGGCAAGGATCTGATATTATTCACCTCCGGGGCACTGGCCCTTGTCATGGGTCGACTCGTGTGCCCCCCACCCCCAAATTCATGCTGAAGTCTTAGCCCCAGTACCTCAGAACGTGACCTTATTTGGGAACAGGGTCATTACAGAAACAGTTACATAAGTTGAGATGAGGTCATAGTGGCATAGAGTGGGCCCCGAATCCCAAATGACTAGTTTCTTTATAAGAAAGGGGAAAACAGACACAGACAAGGCTCAGGGAGAACATTAGATAAAGGCAAAGATTGGGTGATGCTTCTACAAGCCAAGGAACACCAGCGATTCCTCACCAACCTCCAGAAGCTAGGGAAAAGGGCATGGAACAGACTGTCCCTCACAGATCTCAGAAGGAACTGACCCCCACTGTCACCTCCGTCTCAGACTCCTAGCCTCCAGTACTCAGAGGCAACACATTCCTGTTTATTAAGCCACCCACTTAGTGGTATTTTGTTATGACAACTCTAGGAAACAAACACAGCCCTCAAAAGTTCCTGGAATGTAGTAGGTACTCAATAAGTGACAGAATAAATGAAGAAATAAATGTTTTCTGGTTATTATGAATTATCTCCTTAACAATGTTAAAGATTTTTACAAACTGGCCTTTCTCAGACTTGGCATTGAAAAAAGAGAAGAAGGGCGCCTGGGTGGCTCAGTCAGTTAAGCATCCGAATCGGTTCAGGTCATGATCTCACAGTCCATGGGTTTGAGCCCTGTGTCGGGCTCTGTGCTAACAGCTCGGAGCCTGGTGCCTGCTTCAGATTCTGTTCTCCCTCTCTCTCTGCCCCTACCCGACTCGCTCTGTCTCTGCCTCTCAAAATAAAGACATAAAAAAATTTTTGAAAAAAGAGAAGAAATACAGTTAATATATGGTTTACATGAGCCTTGAGATTCGATGGTGAATGGATAGGAAACACCATCGTCATCATCTCAGTCACCATCACTGTTACTGAGCATCACGCTGTCCACTGTCATGCGGGCGCCCCATGGGTTCTCCCAGAGAGCCCTCGTAACATTTCTTGTACGAAAACACATGCACGTGGCGAGAGAAGTACATGAGCTCTGCTTTCCCAAGGAGAATGCAGAGGTCCGCCATTCTCTATCTCCATGCACAGGGCTAAATGGTTTGAACTAGTGATTCTCTTCCAGCCAGCTGGATCCATTTCTGTGTTTCTTTTGTAGACCCAACCTAGCCTTGCTCTCAACGTCCATGCCAGGAGTTCTCAAACTGTCTGCACACCGGGATTACTTAGAAAGCTTTAAAATGTTGATAACCAGGCCCTGCCCAGAGTTAAATCAGGATCTTCAGGGGTCAGACCAGCTTCTCATTTTCTTAGTTCAATCTGTTACTTGTTAATTACTTACAGTACAGAGGGCATGGCACCCAATAACTGAGAACCTGTGGGTAGTTTACATAAGGCAAATTACATGGAGGAGATGAACATTACAATAAATGAAACTCTTAAGGACATCAGGATTCTCGGAGTTCTCAAGAAATGATCATCGCAAGACACTTACCTGTGGTTCTCGCCTTGGGCCAGATAGTCAATTTCCATAAGTAGCTGGCTTTTTCCATGTCCTGGTAAGCCTTCGTACATTAGGACTTGGCTACGGTTGGACACCAAAAATTCCTTCATTCTACCCGTGAAGTATTTGATCTCCTTATCACGTCCTGTTATTTGCATTGTTTAAAAAGGAAGCAAACCTAATCAACATAAAATAGTCTAGACATAAAACAAGCACACAGTGATACAGCTCCTACAAATACCTTTAGAATTTTCACGGAAGTACTGATGAACGTTCTTGAGATCCTGTGCACTTTAAAAATTTTTGAAACCTTTCTCTGGGGCTTTCCAGTTAACAATGTGGTTTTACAGTCTTTAGTTGATTCCCATATGCTGTGGGGCCACGTATTTTTAGAACACTCATCATAATGTCCATTTAATATTAGTGTAGAAAACTGAGATTGAAGGTAGTAAACTGCTGGGATTACACGCCCCAGAATTGAACCAGGCTTGTCTGACCCGGGTGCTTGTCTTCTTTCCCCTTTTTTTCTTCTATAGCACACTAGAACTAATCTATAGATTATTACATTGGGAAATAAATTTATTCAAGTCAGCATTCCTAATTAAAAACATTTATATTTCTAATTCTGTGAAAGAAACTTGCTATCTATAAATGAGAAATTATCCTTATCTCAGGGCTCCTGGAAACATTATAAGTGTTAAGAAAATTGAATTTGTTTTCAAAAATCATGTGTAGATTATTTCTACCACAGGAAAGACCTATATTATAAAATATAGTCTTTTTCTGATTATAAAACACACACATGCTTGCCATGGAAAATATGGAAAACTTAGAAGAAAATAAACATCACCTTGGTCACAGCCCTGACACTTCTTTTTTTTTTACATGTAATAGGAAGCCTGACATCTGAAACCCAGCCCACAATCATGGGAACCTTTCAGGGCTGGTTCTTCCTTCTTGGCTGGATTGGTCACTGCTGGGGGCCCATTTTGGACACCCGTTCACAGAGTAAACACACAACCAGGTGTCATCTACTGTCTAGTGAAAACCAGGAGCATGACTCTATGTGACTCTATGCTTGGATGTTTTATACAAAGCAGCGAAGTGTTGTTTACTTGGTAATGTGAATTTCTGGCATGATTCAGTGAGAACCACTTCGCAGACTTTACTGCTTCATTTGGGGGAAACACTCCCCTTCTGAAAATGTATTTAAACTTCAGTGTTGTGAGATGTGTCATGCTCTTCTTTGGCCAGAACCTCACGTAGGTAACTCAGAAGATGGAGTCCAGAAGGCCACAGAGCGGCATCTTCCAGCTCTCATACAGGTAAGACCTTATCAACTGTCTTTCAGCTGGCCTCTAAAATAAAGTCAAGTCATCTTGACTTGAGGTAATGCACCCTGTTTCTATCTCAACAAGGCCCTAATATCTGGGACACTTTCTGAGTATAGTTTTGTTGACATCTATGCTGTCAGTTAGCATATATGGTTTATTTACAGGACGTCTTGTAAAAGAAGGGTATTTCCTATAATCCTCCCCTCTGATAGTTTCATTCCAGCTACAGCTTTAAGGAATGGCATGTGGGCTTGATCTTTACCCTACACTGATGGAATCAGGGCAAGAGGCGACCAGACCAGACTGAGAAACACATGCAAATTGCACCAATGTGTCCTACTCTGGCTGTCAGATGGAGTCCTCAATCTTACACAAGGGGGTTAGGACTTCCATTTGCTGCCAGTCCCTATCATATCAACAATCATATTGTAGGAGGGAAAGTAAGTCCTCGGAGGAGGGTGAGGGTGAGCATTCCTTCTCCTTTCCAGCCTTCAAAAGGCTGGAAATCTATATTTATAAGAAGTGATTAGACTCTGAAAAACACACTGCTGTGATCCAAGTACCCACTGCAGTTCTGGAACTGCTGCCTTCTTTCAGGTTCTGCTGAAATCAAGATCTGTCCTGATATTCCCCCAAAGTGTGGGACAGGGCCTCCTCCTGATTGTCCTAACACAGTTAGGACCAGGATCTAACTTAAGATGATACTTTCAGGGATGTTCATCTAACAGAAGAAAATTATAAGTGCTCTGGAAATGGCTGCCTTTGGAATCCACAGGCCTATCCTGATGGAGGTTTCTTCCCCCAGAGGGTGTATCCTTACTGCATTTTAGGCCCCCTTCCCTATCTAGTCTAATCTAGTCTCAAGTTAGCTTTCTCTTGATAGGCTCCGTGACACCAAGAATCAAAAAACATCACCACCACTGCCAGATAGATCATAGATCTAAACATAAAAGGTAAAACAAAATTTATGGAAGAGAATCTAAAAACATATCCTCACAGGGCACCTGGGTGGTTCAGTCAGTTGAGCGTCTGGCTTCAGCTCAGGTCATGATCTTACTGTTAGTGTTTTCAAGCCCCATGTTGGGCTCTGTGCTGACAGCCAGCTCAGAGCCTGGAGCCTGCTTCAGATTCTGTGTCTCCCTCTCTCTCTGACCCTCTCCTGCTCGTGTTCTTTCTGTCTCTCAAAAATAAAAAAATAAAATAAAATAAAATTAAAATAAATAAAAATATGTCCTCACAACTTTTGGATGATGAAGAATTTCTAAACGGTACACAAAAGCACTAACTATAAAAGACTGGTAACTTGAATTACATGAAAATAAATATTCTGTTCATTAAGCACATCACTAACAGGGTAAAAAGGCAAGCGCAGGATGGGAGGAGTTACATACAGGAAAAACAAATGAGAGGGACCCATTTCCAGAATATATAAAAAATTCCCACAGATCCATAATAAAGATTACAACCCAACTGAAAAAAAGGCAAAAGAGTTCTACAGACTCTTTACAAAAGATGATGCTCAAATGGCCAACAAATATTTGAGAAAGGAACTCAACCATATCAGGGAAACACAAATGGACATCCCAATGAGACCCCACTGTACACCCACCAGAGTTACTACAATTATGAAGACTTAAAACTCAGTTGTTGGTAAGGATGAGGAGCTCTCACAACAATATAAGTGAACATAGCCATACTGGACAATTATTTGGCATCATTACCAAACCCGTGCCCTTTGTCCTAAACAGTTTCTGCTCAACAGAAACACGTACATGTGTTCACCAAAAGACACGTACAAAAATCTTTATGGCAAAAAACCAAGGATTGTTAACTCAAATGTTGTACAATGACAGAATGAATAAATTGTTGCTAATTTATGAGATGGAATACTACACTGCAATGAAAATTAGTAAATTACAGCTGTACCTAACACTGTGGATGAATTTCATAAAATAGAGTTGATTACAAGAAGGCATACGGAATTACACAATGCATGATTTCCCCCATATGAACGTCACAAATGGGCCTGAGTCATCTCGGGTATTAGAGGTCTTGGGGAAAGGGTGGCAGAAAAGCATGTGAGGGTTCTTGGAGCACTGCTATTTTTCTATTTCTTCACCTGGAAGATGGTCGTATGTTTGTTTGTGATAGTTCATTAAGATGCAGACTTAACAGTGGTGTACTTTTCTGGATATTTTGTTATAGTTCAATAAAGAAGCTTAAAAATCAAGGCCTGCTACCTACCCAGCAAAGGGTAGCCCTCCTCTCTGTTGCATTTGAGGTATGCCATACCAAACATCCTGAAGAGAAGAAAAGAAAAGATGTCAGAACAGGGAAATATTGAGAGCAAGAGTGGTTATAATTCTTAGTTACCAGAAAGTCACCTTTTTGATCTCTAACGAGAATCTATCCCCTGACTCAAGGGTTGCAGACACCAAGGGGAAGGGAAAGAGAAGTTCTTACCTGCCAATAGAAGGTCCAAACAACATACATAGATTTTTCATAGTGCCTGACACAGTGTTCAGTAAATGCTTGTTGAGTCTGCATTGGTATAACTGACCCCCTTTCTAGGGAAACCAGTCCCCATCATGGGACCCTTAGACGTGGATGTGGTAGACTGTCTCACATCCTAGGAAGAGTCCAGCAAGTGCTCAGACAGTAATAGGCCACCTTGGTGAGCACGTGCTGTGTGCCTGGCAGTTTCAAGTGCTCTACACACCCTTCACTCCTGACAAAATCCTTATTAAGAAAGTACTATTATATCCATTTTACAAATGAAAATTGAGGTACAGAGAGTTTTATTTGCCTGACATCCCTCAGGGAGTGGGGACAGAACAGAGGATCCTGACAGAAATTAGTATCTATAACCAGGCCAGTGTACATATGCTGGCCCACTGTGTATTCTGTGTTCATACATAGCTAATTTTGTATATTGTATATGTTGGTCTTCCCAATTAAATTGTGACCTTTCAGGGCAGGACGCAGGCCCTGTTCATATATGTATGCATATTTCTACACTGTCTTATTTGTAGAAATGGTATAGAAAAACAAGGAGGAGGGCAGCCTTTGGGATCAGATGGTCCTGAATTTCTGCGGGAGACTGACTGTGTTAATAGCACCACTTCCTGACTCCTACTTGATATGATTGATACTAAGAATAAATTACATATTTTGAGGTAAAGTACTTGACAATAAGTGGTACAAAAAAATTAGTATTATTCATTCATTTATTCAGACAGCACTTTATTGCTGGTCTATGCATGCCAGTGCTGAACCCTGGGAATATAAAGGTGAATAATAAAGACTCCTTGAACCAACTGCAGCCCTGATTCTGTTATCTGACCCTGTAAGACCTAGATTCTATGCTTTTTTTTAAATTTATTTTTGAGAGACAGAAAGAGACAGTACGAGCAGGGGAGGGTCAAAGAGAGAGGGAGACACAGATTCTGAAGCAGGCTCCAGGCTCTGAGCCAGCTGTCAGCACAGAGCCCAATGTGGGGCTCGAACCCACAAACCGTGAGACCATGACCTGAGCCAAAGCTGGATGCCTAACCAACTGAGCCACCCAGGTGCCCCTTTAAGATCTAGATTCTAGCCCACTAATATAAAGAATAACACCTTTCTACTTTCCATGTTACTCATTCATTTACTTATTATCGAGTGCCTACTATGTGCCAAGCCCTGGGCATATAAAAATGAACAAGAAATAGCTACTATCATCAAAAAGCTCATAATGTAGTAAGAAAAGTCTATCAGATCAGTATTCATGACGGGTACATTCTAGAGTTACACAGAGGAGGAAAATGCTAAGTTGACTGTGGTTTCCCAGTAGACTGGGGAGGGGCTAAGGGATGAGGAGGACCATCTATTTGGACAGCCCAGAGTAGGGGGCACAGGAGGAGACAAGGTTGGAAAGGCAGCTGGTTGTATGTCATTTTGAGGGATTTGAATATTCTCATGAAAATGACTAGAGGCCACTGAAGGATTTTAAGTTCCATAGATACCTATGTATCTAAGCTGGGCTTCTGGGGAACATACTTCACTAAAAACCTAGAGGAGAAACAGTATCTTATACTCTTTTTGCCCCATCAATGCCTGGCACATAGTTGATATGATCAGTAAATACTTAATGGTTGGCCACTAAGTCCATCTGGGCCCAAAAAGACACCCAGACGAGGGGTTCTCTGTTCGGTTTGCACCACCTTTGAAGAATCGCCCTTAGATTATCAGCAGTGAGGGTAGAATGGGATCATCCACTAGGCTATACTATCAGTAGGATAGAGAAAGATGGAGGATTTTGAAATTGGGGCCTTGTTCTCAGGAAGGAATAGATTTCTATTTCATAAATTGGATTTAAATCAGACATGGGTGACTGGTGGTTTTCACTATCATGATTTTCCCACTTCTTTACTAAAAAAATACCACAAAATCAATGCCCCACACTCACATTTTTTCATTAAGTCCCAGACACTGATAGATGGGTTCAGGATCCACAACACCTTTCATGACTCTCTTTGGAAGCTCTTTGAAAAAGTAGGTTGGGAGGTTTCTGCTGTTGTAAGTGACAGAGTCACAAGTCACAATTCCTGGGTAGTACATCATCATCCTGGCAGCCATGTTGACTTTCTGACCAATTACTAAAACAGAAGGGAAGAGGGCAAAGACCAAGGAGAAAACAGCCATTGAACTAGCAGAATGCAATGTGCAAAATACTGTCCCCAAGTGGCATGTTCAGTCTTTGTTCCTCCTGCCTTTGATGATTGACACAGAAGTCTCACCTTCAATTACCCATATTTTGCCGATGGCTGTTTAAAAGTACACAGGGAGTAAACTCAATTAGCTATTGGCCCAGTTTCTACCTCTCCTGGGAGGCTGTGGAGGCAACCGGCTCAGAGATATAAGTGCCGTGTGTGTGAAGAAGGTTGTGTACTCACGGTGGCCACAGGCCTGGGCTCACAGGGGAGGGGCAGCCAGTTCTCTGCTACAAGACACACAAGCAGGAGGGTGGGCCAGTGGGGCGGGGGGACACTGACCTCCAAATGAGGGACAAAATTGCACCTCTAATGCTCCTATGTGTGCAAGTTTTAATTTCATTTCATTTCTGAAATGAGTCACACCTTCATTTGTCAATTTCGTAAGCGTGAGCAAACAGGGCTGGAAAGGTAGGTGTGTGTGTGTGTGTGTGTGTGTGTGTGTGTGTGTGTGTGTGTAAGACTAGGCCAGGAGACATATTAAAGGGGCATACACTGTAGCCCACAGACAAGCTGGCATCCAAGCTCCACCCCCAGCTCTACTGCTAACTACGTCACCAAATTACTTGGGCAAATTCGTACTTTCAGATGCTCCCATGCCTCCATTTCTGATCTGTAAGTGGGAATGATAACAGTTCCCTCTCAGGGGGCAGTTTATAAAGATTAATGAGTCAGTTCACGCATATCACTTTTAACAGTGCCTGATGCCAGTAAGCCCTCAATTAAAAAAAAATTTTATTGCTTTTTATTTATTTTTGAGAGACAGAGAGAGACAGCTGGAGCAGGGGAGGGTCAGAGAGAGAGGGAGATACAGAATCTGAAACAGGCTCCAGGCTCTGAGCTAGCTGTCAGCACAGAGCCCGACGCGGAGCTCAAATCCACGAACCGTGAGATCTGACCTGAGCTGAAGCCAGATGCTTAACCGACTGAGCTACCCAGGTGCCCCAGTAAGCCCTCAATTAATACTACTACTAGTTAGGGGCACCTAGGTGGCTCCGTCAGTTAAGTGACTGACTTTGGTTCAGGTCATGATGTTCTGGTTTGTGAGTTTGAGCCCTGTATCAGGCTTGTTCCTTTGGATCCTCTGCCTCCCTCTTTCTGCCCCTCCTCCTGTGTGTGCATGTGCACTCTCTCTCAAAAATAAATAGACATTAAAATTAAAAAAAAAAAAGAAAAATGAGAAAATCTCAGACATCCTTCCATTGGAGACATGAATATTTCAGTATTTTAGATGTATTGTTTCTGAATATTTTAAATCACAATGCAGTTGAGGAGGGACATCAAAGCAGTGAAATCTGGAGATAACATATACTTTCTGTGGGAAGCGGCAAAGATTCAGCTGCTTGGCCATTTGCTAGCTGGGTATGTCACTCCCTGAGGGGAGTTACAAAAATAGGCAGGGGAGCGCCACTCCCTGTCAGGAGAAGCCAGAAGAACAAAGATCAATCGCCTACAGGCAGGGTGGTATCGGCCCTTCACGTGCTGTGCTAAAAATTTTAGTTTATTTCCTTCTTTACCCTAGCTTTAATCCCTTAACCCTGTTTCCTAGCAACTGACCTAGGTCAGCTGCCTTGTTTTCCCTCCTTGAAACCTTTATAAGATAGTGTTTTCTAAATAAAGAAGAAGAGGCTTGATCAGATACAGTGTGCTGTCTCCACTCTCTGCGTCTCCCTCCTGCCCTTTCTCTCCCTCCCTCAGGATCAAGAACCCACAAGGATTTACCGCCCTGTGGGCCGGGGCGGGACCTGACAACTTTCTATTTTCATTTATCGGGAATACCAGTATTCTTAATTTCTTTAGGAATTTTTAATAGGAATTAAGAGGAATAAGAGTCTAATGTTAACAGGAAATACTATAAAGGTGCCCCCACTCCATGAGTGTGCAGCCTCTACCGCTCCCCTCGGATGAGTACTTAGTTCTGACACTCATGCCCAGGCCCGGACATGCACTGTTTGCAAGTGACAAGCTGCCAATGGGCAAAGCTGCGTGGCTGGACTCCTCCTGGAAGACTCCAAGCTTCCAGAGGGCAGGGCCCTGGTCTCCCTCAGCTTTGCCCTTCCTCCCACAGGGCCAGATGACAAAGCGCGGCGAGAGGAGTTGGCTTGGCACACCTGTGTACTCATGTCTCACGGAATGTCCGACGATTCCACAGAAGGAGGTCC
>NC_043702.1:115246242-115248585 GCF_006229205.1 Suricata suricatta
CCAGTCTCTGCTCTCACGCACTAGGCTTGACCAGCTCTCGCTGTGCGCACATCTCTAGCCCAGCGTATGAGCATCTCCGGGAGATTGTAGGTCCAGTGTTTAGTAACGTCACACTCCAGGAGCCTGTTTCCAATAATCCCCGCCTGCCGTAGCTACACCTCCAGTTCCCCTTCCAGCTTCAGCAAGGGGAAGGGAGGCCGAGGGGGGCATCTGTAGCTTCTGGGTGTCTCGAGAGAGAGTATGTGCAAGTGGGGAGGGCCAGAGAGAGAGAGGGAGAGAGAATCCTAAGCAGTCTCAGATGTCAGTGTGTAGCCCACTGTGGGGTTAGAACTCACGAACCGTGAGATCATGACCTGAGATGAATCAAGAGTTGGACACTTAACCAACTGAGCCAGCCAGGTGCCCCATTTCTGCATATTTTTAATCTGTCCCTTTAAAAAAATTTCTTTAATGTTTATTTTTGAGAGAGAGTATGCGCACATGCAAGCTGGGGAGGAAAAGAGAGAGAGGGAGACACAATCTGAAGCAGCCTCCATCCAGGCTCTGAACTGTCAGCACAGAGCCCAGTGCGGGGTTTGAACCCACAAACTGTGAGATTATGACCTGAGCCAAAGTTGGACGCTTAACTAACTAAGCCACCAAGGAGCCCCTTTTAATCTGCTATTTTTTAAAAGAAAATTTTAATGTTTATTTATTTTTGAGAGACAGAGAAAGAAACAGTGCAAGCGGGGGTGGGGGGCAGAGAGAGGGAGACAAAGAATCGAAAGCAGGCTCCAGGCTGTGAGCTGTCAGCAACAGAGCCTGATGTGGGGCTCAAACCCAGAAACTGTGAGATCATGACCTGAGCTGAACTCAGACACTTAGCCGACTGAGCCACTCAGGCGCCCCCCTTTTAACCTGCTCTTAATCAGTTCGGAGAAAATCGGTATGGTTACCAAATTACCACAGAAATGCTTGTGAGAATTGGTTCCACCTCTCGTGTTTTTGCATCTTAAGAGCAGAGCACTAAACCAGTGCCCCGCATTCACTCATTCACTAATTTGAGAAGCATTTATTGAGCATTTGGTAGAAAGGGTTACCCTCTAGTCTTTGCACAGACCTGAATCAGGGCTTCCTTTATTTCATCAAGACAGAGCCCAGTGCCAACTAGGATCTGACACTTAGATTCTTTTTGGAGAGGGTTAAGGAAATAGAGGCCGTCTCCTTTGCATTTCATCAGGATATATCACATATACAGACTGAAATTTGTAGCCCATCATCTGTGAGTTATTATGCTCTTTTCTTACTGACAACAGCATCTGACTCAGGTAATTAAGCAATTGATACTAAGATAGCCAAGCTTCAGAGTTTAATCTCTGCTTGGAACAGTTAAGTTTATGCCAAGAAAAAGCACTCTAAGTTTAAGTCTTTATCCTTAAGAATAATAACACTGTCTGAAAAGAACTTTATAGTTTACAAAGTATAATTGTATGTCAAGTTTACATTGTATATAATGTTATATAGAAGCTTATAACATTAAGTTTATAAAAGTGTATACTGCACAGTATATATTTGGGGTGCGTGGATGGCTCAGTGGGTTGAATGTCTGACTTCAGCTCAGTCATGATCTCACAGTTTGTGAGTTTGGGCCCCGTGTGGGGCTCTGTGCTGACAGCTCAGAGCCTGGATCCCACTTCGGATTCTGTGTCTTCCTCTTTCTACCCCTCCCCTGTCACACTCTGTCTCTCTCTCTCAAGAAATGAATAAACATTAAAAAATAATAATAAAGTCTATGTTCTATACAAAATACAGAATATATGTAATATACTATGTAAAGTACATATACACTCTAAAGTAGTTTGCAAAGTTACACATGTGTACATATATATACATAGAACCTTCATTTTAGTAGCCAAAGCAACCTTGGGAAGGTCTTTGTTACATCCATTTGCAGATTGATAAATGAAGTTCACTGTGCGTAATTAACTTACCCAAGTTTCCACACTCGTGAAATGACCTGAGAACACAGATTTTTCTGATTGAAGAGCAGGTGCCTTTTCCAGTGCTCTCTGCTGTTTCTCAGATTTAAACTTAGCAGCATTAAGTAGCTTTAAGACCTTGGCTGCAGGGGGAGAGACAGGTGAGCGCTCACAAATAGCGCAGCACAAGCCATTGTCTCTGGAGAAAAGCAAGCCCTCCTCAGGCTAAAGCCCTGCTGCTCCTGCACTAGAAGTCAGATGATGTTTGCTAAAAATAAAATAGATGTGAGAGAAATCGTGGTCCAGTGTGACTCAGAAAGCGAACGCTGCTGCTTCCTTCCAGCGGCCTTCTGGCTGGTTCAGTTTAAAGATGGCCGCCCGCCAG
>NC_043702.1:115248685-115252648 GCF_006229205.1 Suricata suricatta
GGACTGCCTGGGTTTGAATCCAGCCCACCACCTACTAACTGGATGATGATGAGCAAAACTTAATCTCGCCTTGTCTCAGTATCCTCATCTGTAAAATGGGGAGAACAGCAACAGCACCTACCTCTTAGAGTAGTCCTGAGGGAGGAAATGAGTTAATGCGTGTAAAGTATTGAGAACATAGTAAATGCCATAGACACCATATAAGCTAATTCTAGAATTATAAAGATGGATATTTTTGGGTTAAAAGTGTCTGTTCTCTCCCTCTCACCAACGTCCATAGGCGTGAACGCTAACTTTAAGTTATTGGTAGGTTTTCACCCCTGAGTTAACATTTACCTTGTCAAACATGAAGATTTTATTGATTTGGCCTCGGAAGACCTTCAAGACAGAACTGGTGTGCACACAGACATCCTGGATGGCCGAGGCAATGACTTCCACTTTCTCTCCTTTGTTAAACACCAGGTTCACAAACATAATGGTCACGGGGCGAAGCTCGGACAGGTACCCCTGAAACTGTTTGTCATCAATCTGCAGAGTAGAGACCAGCTTTCCTTCACCTGCGCCCTTGGCAGTGGATTTCGTGCTGCAACCCACCCCCAAGGAGTTATTGCTGGGAGGCAGCTAGCCTTTTGTGATTCTCTGGGGAGCTGGAGTTACCCGAATGCGTGAGGTACGACGCGGCAGAGTCAGCCCAAGTCCAGCAGATGGAGATAGAATGCACCATCAAAAAATCTCTTCCAATGTGGACTTACATACTTGCTAGTTTTGGGCCAGCAACCACACCCCTGCCCCAACTGCTAGCTCTCTGGTGCCGGTATGAGCCACTCCAGTAACAGAGAGAAGTACTGTGCTTCTGGCTCTTTTACAACTTAGGGCTAAAACAACATATTCTGGAATCCAACCTTATATTTTCACAGCCTGGGACCTTTAGGAATACATTCACGTTCTATCCTGCTTTATCTTCAAATGAAATAAAATAGGCATTATGATCTTCACTTGACTGATTAGATAACAGAGATGTGGAGCAATAACAGAAGTTTCCCAGGGTCACATAGAACCCAAATCTCCAGGCTCCTAGTCTGATGTTCCAGTCACAACACGTCCCTGCATCCCCTGTGGAGCGATCTGCATCACTCGGCTCCCCTCTTCTGTCCACGCCCAGCCACCTCAAGCCCGGGGAAAGGAGAGTGCTCCCAAATCATGCCTGCCTACCGGCATTCTTGAATTTTATTAAATTAAGTGCATAGCAAACCAATGGGGAAAATTATTGCATTTTCTCCCTCAAGAGCATAAAAGTATTGGATCCTCCACTGACAAGATAAAACATCATTTAGGGGGCACCTGGCTGTCTTGGTCAGTAGAGCAGGGACTCTTGATCTGAGGGTCTTGAGTTCAAGCCCCACGGAGCCTATTAAAACAAAACAAAACAAAACAAAACCACACACACACACACACACACACACACACACACACACACACATCACTGCATCTTCTGGACAAAAGGACTGCACATAGGGAACTGTGCTGTCATGCTTCCTAACTGGCTGGGGTAGTCCTGGTTTCAGGTGATTTTATTCTTTTCCTACAAGAAAAATTTCTAACTAATTGATGTGATGATTTCTCCAATAAATCATTAAATAACAAATTAATATCAAATAAATAAATATTATTATTAAAGATCAAATCTAGTAAATAAATGAATTAAAAATGACTCTATAAGACTGGGGGATTCTGAGGTTTCATGTGAAAAATGCAACCACTGCATCCCCAAGGATCTCTATAGTTTAGGAGCAGGGCGGTCTCGGTGCTGTTGGGAAAGGCCGGCCTTTCGTCTCCTTTCAGCCCCCGTAGCTAAATCTCTCCACCCGGTGCTCATCACTGCTACCCACAAGTCCTGGTGACTCATGGAGTCTATCTTGCATCCCATTCCCAGAGACCTTGCCCTCTGCTAGCTGCAGCTGGAGAAGTGTAATGTGTTATATCTCTTGGAGGTAGAGAGGGGAGGGATTTCTGGAGCGTTAGAGATCTTGAGGAGCCAAACAGTGCAGAGACTGGAGGTAGTGCTTCTAAACTGGGCTGACGGTGGTGGGGTGCACTATCATACCATTTCAACCCACACTGTGAAGGCAGCTACCCACTGTTCAGGCTTGCCTACACTCTCCTCCAGGATGCGACTGCATTTTTATGGAATTAAGGATTAAAACATGCATATATGAGGAAGGCAAACCGCCTGTGCAAAAATAAAAAAAGTAGGATTCAGATAGAATGAAGTTCAAATCCTGGCTACATCTCTTCCTTTATAACCTTAGGAAAGTTCTTGGTATCCTTCTGGGTCTCAGTTTTCTCACACATAAAATAAGGATGAAGATATCTAGCAAGAATTGTGACGAACAGATACATGAAATAGCAGAATGCCTGGCATATGGCGATTGCTGAGAAAGTTATAATTCACGTGAATTAATACATTTAAGAGAACCTAGATCTAAGTGAATATAAAGGGAAAATTTTAGGAGGTGGGGATAGTTCTGGGCATTCTAATTATCTGTATCTTTAACTCTTGAAGCTCAAGATCTAAGGTAAGTGACACAGAGAAACATGGCACCGATGTTAACTCACTTGAGACCTTTCTGCTAACTGGCATACAGGAAGGGTGAGCACAGGTTCTCATTTGCTTTGGTAAGACAGTTCCAGTCCCGGTGGTATAAAACACACAGTGCCAGTTCAGGCCTGTTGTCACAGTGTGATTATGAACAATGCCTCCTTTCCCTCTTAAAAGTATCCTGATCTGAAAAACCAGTGTTGTAGTCACCTACACAAGGAGAACGTCAGCCCCATCGCTATTTATCTCAATGTAAGATTTTCCTAATTACTGGTTTTCTTATCTTTCCAGTTGTCTGTGATTCCCAACCCCCCAAAAGCCAATAAATTAAACTGTGAAAATACCTGCTTCAGTATGCTTTCCATCACATACTTTTGGAGGGACAGTTCCAATTCAGGATTGGAGTCCATTATGTACGTAAGCCTCAGGAGATCTAAGAGAGCAGAAGGAGGGCCAGGGTCAGAAAAGGAAGTGCGGTCTGCAGTGCTGGGGAACCAGAGTCTCTCAGCCCCCATCCCCTTGGACGGTGGTCTTCATGGTTCAGTCAGAGGACTCTGGGACATACAGCAGCCCAACAGAACCAAGGGAAATCCAATGAGGAGTTCTTTTTTTTTTTTATTTTTCAAAAAATGTTTCTATTTCTTTTTTGAGAGAGGGAGGGCCATTCTTGAATTTTGTTAAATTAAGTGCAGAGCAAACTAATGGGGGATATTATTGCATTTTCTCCCTCAAGAGCACAAAAGTATCAGATCCTCCACTGACAAGATAAAAACATATCTTCTAGGGGGAACCTGGCTGTCTCGGTCAGTAGAGCATGGGACTCTTGACCTGAGGGTCTTGAGTTCAAGCCCCGTGTTGAGCTCCAAAAAGCCTACTTAGAAAAACAAAAACAAAACAAAAACCAAAAGACTGTATCTTTGGAGAAAAAAGGAAGACTAGAACGTCAAGGACAGATCCCTAGAATCACCAACGTTTAAGCAATGGGAAGGAGGGTAAGCAAAGTCACTGAAAACAGGTGGCTTAAGGTATAAAAGCAAAACCAGGAGAGAATATTCTTGAACCCAAGGAAAGAGGAGAAGGTAGTGTCCATAAAAAAAGAGTAATTGAAGGCCAACCAGCTAAGATGAGGCCTAAAGAGAGGTCATCTGCTTTGGCAAGTTTGATGGTCATTGGTAACCTTGACCTAAACAGTCTCAGTAGACAGGAGGAGTGGTTAGAAACTAGAGGTCAGCGGCTCAAAACTAAAAGGTAGGTGAACACACAAGGCATATGCAATTTTCACCCAAGTTTACTGGGTGAATAAATAAATGAGAAGATAGAAGAGGAGGTACAGACCTACAGATCACCCTTCTGAGAACTTTTGT
>NC_043702.1:115252748-115254497 GCF_006229205.1 Suricata suricatta
ACCTTCAGAAACTGTTCTGTTTTAATTTAGTTAATTTATTTATTTTAGAAGAGAGAGTGCGAAGGCGGGGGAGGGGGGAAGAGGCAGAGGGAGAGAGAGAGATTCTTAACCAGCCTCCAGGTTCAGGACAGAGCCTGACTTGGAGCTCCCACAACCCTGGGACCATGACCTGGGCTGAAATCAAGAGTTGGAAGCTCAACCAACTGAACCACCCAGGCGCCCTGAAATTGTTTTAATTTTGATTAAGTTTAGACTTACAGAGAAGTTCAAATAGAGCTTCCATATACCCCTACCTCAGCTTCCCGGAATGTTAGCATCTTCCATAATCAGAGTGTAGTAGTCAAAATCAGAAAACAGTACCATCAGTACAATCCTATTCACCACTTGGAGGCCTTATTTGGACCTCACCGCTTTCCCACTAACACCCTGCCTAGGTGGAACGTTCCAGGTTTCTAGTCACGATCTTACACTGCATTTTGTTTTTATTTTTACTTAGTCTCCTATGGTCTATAACAGTTCTTCCGTGTTTCCTGGTCTTATGTGACCTTGATATCTAATAAGAGTATTGGTCACTTTGTAGAATGTCCCTGCATTTGGTTTGGACTGAGGCTTTCTTGTTCTTGGACTGAGATTATTCGTATGGGGTGGGAGGGAAGAATACCACAAAAATTAGGTTGTACCATTCTCCATGTATCATACCATGGGGTTCTGGACTTTGATATGAATCTTATTACTGCTGATGCTCCCAACTACATTTTTGAGCATCAGCCCCCTTTGTCCTTTAATACTTACAAGAGACAAATGACGTATAGTTTAACCAGGTTTTATTTAAATTGAAATGTTACAAAGGAAAAAAAAGAAGAAAGTTCTAAGAGTGCTAAAGAATACGGTGAGTCCCCTGGTGTGGATGTCTGTATAAACACCAAAGATTGAGATTGTAAGGACTAATCATATTTTTAATGTGATCGCCTCCAAATTATAGATCCCTGTGGTCTCAGTATGCCAGTCTCTGTGTACCATGTCCTGGACATTTAAAAGCATATTCTTTCTATTGAGAAATATTCAGAGGACCAAAAAACCTTCAGAATAACCAAAAATTTCTCTTTTTTTTTCTTTATGTAGGTTAATTTCTTAAAGCCACCTTCTAATTTTGACTTTGATCAGTTTTTCACCAAGTGTATGACTTTCATGGATCATTATCCTTCTGGTGACCATAAAAGTAAGTACGCTCCATGGACAAGAGCCTTGACCGCTCCCAGTGCTCAGGAGGGTCTTACCAATGCCAAGGGCTCTATTGTAAGCAGCCAGCCTTTTCAGGACAGCTCCCAGCAGCACCCAAAGGGGACCTCCCTCCCATTCCTCACACAGTGATTCCAAGTACAAGCCTCCTCAGGCCCTCCGTCTCTGCTTTGGCAATGACTCTTCTACCTTCTCCTTTTTTTATTATTATTTTAATGCTTTTATATTATCTATTTTTGAAAAAGAGAGAGCATGAGTAGGGGAGGGTCAGACAGAGAGAGACACAGAATCCGAAGCAGGCTCCAGGCTCTGAGTTAACTGTCAGCACAGAGCCCCATGTGGGGCTCGAACCTACAAATTGTGAGATCATGACCTGAGCTGTAGTCGGACACTTAACCGACTGAGCCACCCAGGTGCCCCTCCCTTATCTTCTGAACATGTACAAGTCTGCTCTGTGATGAAAGAAAAATAAAACTTCTATAAACCATACTTCTCCCTCCTAATTTTCAC
>NC_043702.1:115254597-115256154 GCF_006229205.1 Suricata suricatta
CTGGGCATGGCGCACATCCTCCACCATCTGACCCATCACCAGAAAGTAGTTGCGCGTTTCATCTCCAAATACCACCATGGTGATGTGGCCGGCAGCCAGTCCTGGCAAGAAGGCCCGAGCAAGAAGTTCCGGGTTATTCCCCAGAAGCACTGGTTCTTGGAACGACGGTCAGAATGGACCTTAGAGCCAAACGGAGTTTATGAAACTTTACCCAGGAATCCGAGAATGGCTCCGTGGGCCCACGCCTTCCAAGGCGCCTCTTTCTCCCACAGCTAGAAAGTCAGCTACTAGTTTTCGCCTTTCTGTGACACTTACCTCTCTAGATGGCCCTATCAGTCCCAAAACTATTTTCTTTTCTTCAATGAATTTGTACTTAAGAGCAACAGAGAACAACTTTAGCGATTCCTTTTGGAGAGGATTTGCATTTTATCAGAGGTTGAGGCTTTAGTTAAAAAGAAACCAGGGGTGCCTGGGTGGCTTAGCTCAGGTCATGATCTCACAGCTCGTGAGCTTGAGCCCCACATCAGGCTCTGAGCCTGCCTCAGATTCTGTGTCTCCCTCTCTCTCTCCTCTGACCCTCCTCTACTTGTGCTCTTTCTCTCAAAAATAAACAAACATTGAAAACACTTGCGGGGAGAGGGGGCACCTGGGTGGCTCGGCTCAGTCGGTTAAGCGTACAACTTCAGCCCAGGTCATAATCTCACGGTTCGTGGGTCTGAGCCCCGCATCAGGCTCTGTGCAGACAGCTTAGAGCCTGGAGCCTGTTTCAGATTCTGTGTTGCCTCTCCTCTGCTCCCACACACTCTTTCTCTCTCTCTAAAATAAAGACTAAAAAAAAAATATTTCTTTAAAGAAACCCTTAGGGTTGAATCTCAAGCAAGAGCCAAAGGAGTAAAGGTTGGGGAAAAGGAGTGGGTATTTTGACAGTCAGGTGTCCCATCCCAACAATGTGCTCTCTGACTGTTTTCAAGTTGAAAATTGAAGATTTTGGTACCAGAGCAAACAAGACAGAATGTTGCAAAATATGACATGTACACAAAATGTATGTAGGCATGTATAAGTGATGCATAGTTCTCTTAAAAGACTCTAAGTGACAGCAGAAAGACCTTAAAACAATAGCAGTAATGGTGATAAGAAGGACTATTTAGTGGAGTAGTTATTATGTGCCAGGTACTATAGTAACTACCTCAGTTTACTTTTCAGAAGAGCCTATGAGGTAGATATTAGGATCAGCCCAAATTTTACCTGGTGTTTTGAGGGAGCCAAAACTCATTCTGGCTACCCTAATTCCCAAGTTCAAGACATGATGGGTGGGCTAAGCCATGATGTTACACATTTCATGTTTTCTCCCAGGGAGAGAGATTCCTCAGGGGTTAGGACCCATGTCCAGATTGCTCTAGCATCTCTCCTTTCTCAAAGCTTACCTATCTTGACCCGGACATCAAGGCCTTCTTCAGACTCCTGGCTCTCAAAGAATCCCTGGATCTCCAGGCTGCATTTAATTACCACTGTGATAATGTTCCTCAGGTGCCTTCGCTCCACCTTCCACAGGGCGAG
>NC_043702.1:115256254-115257336 GCF_006229205.1 Suricata suricatta
GTGAGCCCCCATACCTGCAAATTTTAAGATGTCTCCTCCAAAAATCAACACTTCTGAGAAAAGAAGAAAACAAGGTAAATCAAACTCCAATTTCTTTTTTGTTTTTAATTTTTTAATGTTTATTTTTGAGAGAAAGAGAGAAAGAGAGAGATAGACAGATGGACAGAGTGTGAGCTGAGGAGGGGGAGAGGGAGACACAGAATCAGAAGTAGGCTCCAGGCTCTGAGCTGTCAGCACAGAGCCCGATGCAGGGCTGGAACTCATGAGCTGTGAGATCATGACCTGAGCTGAATTCAGATGCTCAACTGACTGAGCCACTCAAGGCGTCCCAAAGTCCAATTTCTTAAAGCCAGTAAGAATTCATTCTTCATCTGTGTTATAGAAATTAGGTCAAGAGAACATCAGTTCAGAACATCATACTAAAGATGTCTCAGGTCACTTATACCCATTGGTAGGATGCCCACTGAACGAGACTATGTACATACTCTGTTTCTGTGAATGGGAAGGGATCGGAAAGCAGGTAGGGATTCTGGTGAGGCCTGAAGACAGCGAGCTATGCCCATGATAATGCTTTCTCCTGATCAGTGGAGTGCTTGAGTGGCATGGGCGAGTGGAGGAGGGACAGGACTCGGTATGCAGTGAGAATCAGGAAACTGGGAAACCACAACTATGGTCAGCTTGGATTTTATTACCAACTTGCATTTTCTTTACTTAGGCTTCACAGGATACATGGGCATTGTTTTTTCCTATGTGTGTGTCGTCACAAATTTGTTGAGCACCGTTGTGCTGAGTGGGATGCAAAACAGGAAGTAGATACAGTTTCTGCTCTTAAGGAACATTAACTTTGGTCTAGTGGGTGTCATTAAGATGATTCTAGAGAACCTAGAGCCCGATAAGACTAGACCCTGAGTTTACTTTAATAGAGTAAACCTTTATTTATCTTCATGAATATTTTAAATCAAGAATACACGAGATGGCAGGCAGAGGTTGAAAGTCAGTTGTAAGTGCTTCATTAGAAGACAAAGCACTAATAAGGGAGGTATAAATCACTCACGTGTTCATATAGCATCTCTTAATGACTA
>NC_043702.1:115257436-115261611 GCF_006229205.1 Suricata suricatta
TAAACCTTTATTTATCTTCATGAATATTTTAAATCAAGAATACACGAGATGGCAGGCAGAGGTTGAAAGTCAGTTGTAAGTGCTTCATTAGAAGACAAAGCACTAATAAGGGAGGTATAAATCACTCACGTGTTCATATAGCATCTCTTAATGACTAGAGTTGGGTTATGCTGATGCTCACTTTTTTTGAGTCTTTGACTCTAAGTAAAACTCTTTACAGGTAATGTCTATTTCAGTGTTTTAACCTGTCCAAAACATTCTGTTCCTCAGTCTGTGTTATTTTCCAAAAAAGACTAGTTTCAAACACATTTCATGAGGAAAATACAGATAAGTGCTCTGTCAGACCATAACCAAACAATACAGGAAAACAATGAATTAAACACTTACTCTCCACGATTGCACTTATGTAGTGGTTGAGGATTTCCACCAACTGCTCGGCCCCTCGGTCCATGTACATGGCCGTGCTGAACTTCTCAGTCATCGCAGTAAAACCTGTAAGAAACGTCCACCTAGTTTCCTGGGCTGCTTGGAGGAACCCAACAGAGGCAGGACAAGAGGAACTCACCGGAGACCACTGGGCTCTAGCAAGGTCTCTTCTCAGTGATAGTCAGCAGCCTCCCTTATTTATGCTTATTCTCTTAGGGGTCAGGGAGAGAGGCCAGCTACTTCTTCCCTCCAAATTTCTCACCTCAGACATGAATGACGGCAATTCCTTCAGCTGGTAAGGAACTTCCATCCCATGGTATTGACAATGCACAAAGTGTAAACACTTCTGAAGAGGCGACAAGTTTACTGTCAAGATGTAGACAACATCTGGAGGACCATTTCCTGAGGCCAAGTCTGCCTGGGATGTGTGTGGGGCTTGGGGGCTCGAGTCAGTGACGTCGGGCAGGGACATTGGAGTCTAAGGTTCCAGGCATGGGACTGGGGTATCTTAAAGGCTTGCCCATGACTGGACATGTTGGGTAAGGGAAGACAAAAGGGCCAGGTACACAGGCTGTCCCTCCTGCCTCCCGTTTTCTCTGTAGGAATATCCGTAATAGGGCAAAAGCTCAAAACTGGCACCCCACTCTGCAAGCAAGCTCTGTGTGTTTCACCCACGTGAAAGAGTCCCTTGGTGCTTGCCTGAAATATCAACAAACATCAGGACTCCATCAAAATAATCCACAGAGGGCCGATCTGGAGAGAAGTCTCCATAGACAATGAGGTCTGGTAAATGAGCGGCTAGTCTGACGATGGCCTGGTCCTGAGAGTCTTCTCTTTGAGTGCTCATGGTCAAGGTGAATGTTCAGGAATTTATGGTCACAGCAAACAGTGCCCAACCAGACCTCCTAAAAAGAAAAGCTGAGAATGGAGGAAATCTGACATATTCATTCACTCCTTTTCCTATTTCTTTTTCTCCACTTGCTTTGTTCTAAACTGTGAACTACTTATCTGAGGGATTGAGTAGTGATGATGGATGATGTGGTGAGTCATTTTCTATACAGTGTGTACCCCTCACACACTGAGCCTCCAACCCTGAGCGCTGTTATGTAAATGAGCACCATTACAAACAGGATGGGGCGACAGAGGGTAGCTGAATGAGTCCATCCATTTTCATGAAGGGCGAGCACTCGGTGTACAAGACACGTTGAAGAGGAGCCAGTGGCACTTTTCACAGTCTCCACCCCTGTCCTTCTGTCCTCATGGCTCGTCCTGCTCTCTCCCTCCCTTTTGTTCTCTCATCTTTTCTCTCTCCTTTTTGAAAATTAAAAAAAAAAGCATATGGAAAGAGACTAAATTCCATCAACTGACAAATGGATCAAGAAGATGTAATTTATATATACAATTATAGTACATGACAATGAAAAAGAATGAAATCTGGTCATCTGCAGCAACGTGGATGGAACTCGAGGGTGTCATGCTAAGTAAAATAAATCAAGCAGAGAAAGACCGATACCATATGTTTTCACACATATGTGGAACAGGAGAAACTTAACAGAGGACCATGGGGGAAGGGAAGGGAGGAAAATAGTTAAGGAGAGGGAGGGAGATAAACCACAAGAGACTCTTAAATACTGAGAACAAAGTGAGGGTTGATGGGGGGGAGGGCACTTATTGGGATGAGCACTGGGTGTTGTATGGAAACCAGTTTGACAATAAACTATACTTTTAAAAAGTGCAGACATGAGTTTATGTGGGTGAATATTTACATAAAGGTGAGTGGCAAAGTGAAGTATTACATACAAGCAAGAAATTATGTGTATTTAAGGTATAGTCTTAAATAGAGAAAATGGATTCAAAGCTGTGTGTGTGTGTGTATGCACGCATGCGCACGCAAGGCTTTAAACTGTAAGTAAATGTTGAAATTTTAATGTATTGCCCAGTTAGTTCTAAGAAAACCAGAATTTCCTAATGCTTTCTGTTAGCTGTTGGGGCCAGTTAAATGTTCATGCCTAGATGCTGTAAAAATCATGCTCTACCACCCTGAAGAGAAACAGCATACCCAACATTTTTTCAGAGCAATTCAAGTTTCTGGAATAAGTGATACAGAAAAATAAAAGAGCTAAAAAAAAAAAAAAACCCAGGGGAAAAATAAGTAACTGTTATTATCAGGGAGGAATAGGTTGGTAATTTCAACCAGACATAGGTCATATTGGGATACATGAGAGCATTAGAAGGAAAAAGTGAGACGAGACAGTTTTCTTAAGTTTATTTTTTGAGAGAGACATAGAAAATGAGAGAGAGCACATGTGCCCATGAGTGAGTGGGGTGGGGGTGGGGGGGCAGCAGGGAGAGCCACAAGAGGGAGACAGAAGATCCAAAGCGAGCTCTGCACTGTGGGGCTCGAACTCATAAACCTGAGATCATGACCTGAGCCGAAGTCAGACGCTTAACTGACTGAGCCACCCAGGTGCCCGAAGACAGTTAATATTAGTATTTTTAGCAAACTTTAAAATGTATAAAAACCTCTAAAACTGAGCACTAAATATTAGGTATTGAATAACCTTTAAAAGGAAAAGTTAAACTCAAATGTTAAGAAGTGAACAACGATAGAGAAATATAAAATAAGGTAAAAAAAAAAAAACCCCAATAAAAACCACAGCATGTACCAGGAACAATTAATAGATCACATGTAAGTCAAATAATTTCAGATAGTGAATTTGATACGTGTTTTATATGAACTTACAGGAAGAGTGTGAGAAGAACGAATTCCCAGAATAAAATGAGAAAGGAAAAATGCTGAAGTTAAGAAAACTTAGAGTTTTAGGCTTTATTAAAAGAAAGGAAATAATTAAAAGAGGGATAAAGGCAAAGTTTCTGCCTTCTTCACTATGGAGAATTGAAAAGTGTAACAAATATTGCTAAGAAAGAATTGAACTCCAAGTTTAGAAGGTAGTGATAAAGCACCCAGTCATTTAAAATAAATCCAAGTAGCCAGCGTCACATAGCCTTTCTATACAAATACTGAAAGACTGGACAGATGTAATCTCAAGAACAAGACGGGAGCTGGAAAACTGAAGATGGATACATTCTCTTCTGAATTTCAAAAGATGAGGCTACCGGGGGTGCCTGGGTGGCTTAGCTCAGGTCATGATCTCAAAGTCTATGGGTTCGAGCCCCACATTGGGCTCTGCTCCAGCTTCAGATTCTGTGTCTCCCTCTCTCTCTGACCCTCCGCTGCTCATGCTGTCTCTCTCTGTCTCTCAAAAATAAAAAATAATTTAAAAAACCATAAATTTTAAATGGACAGTAATTTTTAAATATAAATCTATCCCAAACACGGCATTTTCTCCAGCAACCCTACCTCCAGCCTGTCAGTTCTGGTGATACCGTCCCCTCCTCGTATGTAGAGTATAGACCATCTTGCTTTAGTTCGAACACTGTGCAGAAAGTAGGTTAGACCTATTTTTTGTTGCTCCAAAAGGACCAACCAGGATCGATGGCTGGCAGTCACCAGGAGGCGAATCTTAACAGTGTAAAGTCCCCAAGAGGACAGACTCAGGATGCGCTCGATTTCCTCTGAATGGGCACACCTGCCCTGCCCGCCAGACTGCAGTGAATCTTAAATTTAACGGAATGGTGATTTGCTAAGATTCCATTGTTTTAAATAAGGTGATTTGAGGACTTGGACAGTTTTCTTCTAAGTTTATGATTACCAGGCAAAGAAAGTAGATGCATTTGGGCACTAAGAT
>NC_043702.1:115261711-115266222 GCF_006229205.1 Suricata suricatta
TCTAGCTCTTATGTATGTCACAACTACAATCAACACTTAGTGACATATATGTAAAACTTGAATTTAAAGAAGTTGAACTGAAAAAGCAAGGCCTCCTTCTCAAGTAAAGCCCAGCCCTATAATTAAACTTACTGTGTGTTCCAAAATGTTGTAAAACACAGTTGTCTTAATGGAGGAAGAGATTCCTTTAATTATGTCTGCTGAAAATGTTCTGAAGTCAGTTGTGGAAACCAGTCTTAATATAATTAGAATCATACGTCATATAATTAAATAGACCCCTTAGGGAGGAAACCTGTGTTAACACCAGTGCTTTCTATTTGTGTTTCATTATGTAATGTAGACAAGCTCCAGTAGAAACTGTTTTGCTTTATGGAGAGAAACTTGGGCTCTGAGGTCAGTCCAACCTTTCCCCGTGGTCTGAACAACTTTAAAAAGAGACAGTCTGTTTACTATGGAGAAATGATAGCATTGATGTACTTGAGTCAATGTTGCTTTGAAATGAAGGCCAAACCACTGAAAGATCAGGTTAAAGAATTTAACTTCTTGAGCATTCTCCACCCTCTGGCCCCCCACCCCATGGAGTTTTCTGCTTTAACCCATGAAAGTCTTAAGGAAATTCCAATAGTTACTTCCCCAGGTGTGCAAACAGAGATAACGGGGTGCACCCTTTCTGCAGGTATACGTTGGTCTAAGAAAATACTTTTTGGATCTACTGTCAATGACTAAGCTTACCATCTTCTGAAACTTGTTACATTTAATTTTGTGTTAAAACATGATCATGATCAAGCTTTACAACAATCTTACCAAGTAAATACTCTCCTCACCCCATTTTTCTCTTGAATATACTACAGTCCAGAGACAAAGGTTAGTAAGGTCTCACAGTTAATATGTAGCAGAGTTGAGCTGAAACCCAGGCCTGTTAGACTTGGCATTTGAGACCTCACCTAATGAAGTTTTCAGGACCAGTTAGAAATTCTGATACAGAATTCAAGTCAACTAGACTGGTCAAGTGAGTTGAACCAAAAAGTACTTTTAAGGAGCTCAGTACCTACATTGGTAGTAAGGACTTCTGGTATATAAATTCTCCTAATTCTTTGAAAATAGTTGTGAAACCGGCTAGTGGACTATGTGTTTCAAATGTCAGCAGGAGTTTTCAATTGGGAACTTATTAGAGTCATTTAATTTTTAAGATTCAATAATGGGATGGATGAGAGTTTTAGGGCATAAATAAAGGATGAGCTGATGGTCTGTCAATGGAACTTCTGAGAACCAAGAGGAAGGTAACTGTGACTCCATCTAGATGCCACAATTAATTTGACTAAGTGGGCTTTAGGAGAGCCCATGTAGGAAAGAGCAGCTTTTAATGAAAAGAAAGGGAAGAAACATCAGTTCAACATATACATTTTAATAAACTTTTTCGTGTCTGCCGTATTTCATAATAGACGGTTTTCCTAAAGGTTTAGGCCTAGGAAACACATACACACGTGTGCTCACACATGCCAAACTAATTTAAGCATGGTTTATACAAAGAAAGAGTAATGGGGCACCTGAGTGGCTCATCAGTTAAGCATCTCATTTTGCCTCAGGTCACGATCTCACAGTTTGGGAGTTCAAGCCCTGTGTTGGGCTCTGTGCTGACAACTTGCTTTGGGTTCTGTGTCTCCCTCTCTCTCTGACCCTCTCCTGCTCATGCTGTCTCTCTCAAAAATAAACAAACCTTCAAAAAAAAGTGATAATTGGACTCCTTAGGACCTCTTCTGCCTACGTCAAATTCTCTAATCCTTTGCCCTCAAAGGTGGATTACTAGGAAGGGATAAATGATAAAGTGCAAGGTTTTCACTGCTAATTGCCAAATTTTAATCAGTTATATTTTTTAAAATGTTCTTGGGGCACCTGGGTGACTCGGCTGAGGGTCCAACTTTTGACTCAGGTCATGATTGCACAGTTTGTGGGTTTGAGCCCAGCATCAGGATTGTGCTGATGGTGAAGGTGCAGATCCTGCGTGAGATTCTGTCTCCCCTTCTTTCTGCCCCTCCCCTACTTGTGCACCTGCAGGCTCGCTCTCTCTCAAAAGGGTCTGGCACAGTTTTCCATCACAGCAGTAGATTGGGAGATTTAGTTCAAAATATAAATGTTGGACTCTGGAGCAATTAGACAAACACCATTGAATATTTGAAAGCACAACCTTTTGAGAAACCTGGGGGTTCTGGTAGACTTGATGCAATAAGTTACTTCCTGTGCTTCTGTTCTCCACCCTTACAATCTGGGAAGAATGGTAACTGAAGCTCTGGGTGCTGTAGAAGGAAAAGACTCTGACTTTGTGGTCGATTCTTCTTTGGACTAATGAGAATTGAAGAAATAAGTCTTAGCTTTACTCTTTGCAACCCAAGGTTTACAGCCTGCTAATAACTCAGTAGCTGCCTGCATCACACAAGCAAATTTCACCTTTTAAGAAATATATGTTATTTTTAGTGCTTAGACAGGATTTCATCCCATTTATTTTATTCTTAGGAAAGATGTTCTGTGATTATACAATAAAGTTCTAGATGACCACATTTTGCTAAATTTTATTTATATGTTCACATGTTTGTTATAAATTTATAATTCAAGAATGAAAATACGAAAATAATACTTTTGTATAGGAAACTGTCAGTTAAGTTGTTAACTTTTTGGCAGCTGGAAGCCAGATGCAGATAAAATCCTAAGGTTCACTTTCCTTTCTGCCTGTTTTACCCACAAGCCCCTGAGAAGATTGTGGCTAAAACAATACAGCCTCTTGACTAGTGAGAAAGAAGGCATGGACTATACTCCCATTCCTTTTTTATTACATAGTTGTTCTCCGTCATGATGCGTAATTATTTTCTTTCTGTTTCCTTTATAGATATAACCAAGAACTAAAAGCTAAAGCAAACAAACAAGAGTTCCTGACCACCCGAACAATCTAGATGTGGACATAACCACTGGGACTAATTTGGTTTATTATTTGGTTACTGATAAGGTGATATTAACTGTGCTAATGTTTGGAAGGCATAGAAAAAAAACAGATTGTAAACTGGGAGCTAATACTCGAGTCCACAGAAAAAGCAAACTTTTAATAACAGTGTTTCTTTATATATGACTTAAGGAATGTATCTATGGGTAGTAGTAACATTTTTTCTATCTGCCCAAAATAAATCATACTTGCTCCTACATACCCGTGGCTTTCTTATGTACTACTCAACCAGAGATAGTTGGAAGGTTAAACTATCTCTTCTACAGGGAAGGATGATGATATTATTTTCTATGATTGGAACTGAGTGACAAAAGGTTCATGGACAAAATTACTTATTTCACGAATCACGTATATTGTCTTAAAATAGATTCTATGAGCGGGCTATATATCTAGATAATATATAGCCAGATTTAAAATCTAGGTAGCAAACATACTGCTTAACACTTTTAACTTAAACCCCCAGATTTTTCTAGAAATTTCTGCTTCAAGCACATTCCATCTTAGCATCATACGTGAGTGAACCTTAAAAAAAACCAAAAAACAAAAAACAGGCACCACCATTTGGGTGGCTTCAGAGGCCGATTTCTCTGTCTACACCTTTGGTAGGTTTACCTCCAAATACGAAAGAGCTGAGATGCTCCTGCTGCCCCACAAAGAAATTAACAGCAAAGAGATTCCAGTTTTTTGGAATAATTACAAGTGAGTATCTTGACCAAATAAACCCTGTTGAAACAGAATTTTTTTTTTTAAAGCACAGGTACTGCTGCAATATCCTTTGAACACTCAGTATTTGAGCCGAATAATTATAAGACTATGACAACATAAAGTAGGATAAAGGAAAAGCTGTACTTTGAGTCTTTAAAAAAGTCAATATAATTCAGTATACACAAAATATACAGTTCTTACGTCAATAGGGAATCTCTATAGGGCAAATGAAGATTGACTAACTTTTCTCCTGCTTATAAAAATATATGCATGGTACATGAAACGATGCTCAGTGTCACTCATCATAAGGGAAATACAAATCAAAACCACACTGTGATGCCACCTCACATTAGTCAGAGTGGCTAAAATGAACAAATCAAGAGACTATAGATGCTGGCGAGGGTGTGGAGAGACAGGCACCCTCCTACACTGTTGGTGGCAATGTAAACTGGTGCAGCCACTCTGGAAAACAGTGTGGAGGCTCCTCAAAAAACTATCGATAGAACTCCACTATGACCCAGCAATAGCACTGCTAGGGATTTACCCAAGGGATACAGAAGTGCTGATGCATAGGAGCACATGTACCCCAATGTTCATAGCGGCACTTTCTACAATAGCCAAATCATGGAAAAAGCCTAAATGCCCATCACCTGATGAGTGGATCAAGAAGATGTGGTATATATACACAATACACATGGCAATGAGAAAGAATGAAATCTGGCCATTTGTAGGAAAGTGGATGGGCCTCGAGGGGGTCATGCTAAGTGAAATAAGTCAGGCAGAGAAGGACAGATACCATATGTTTGCACTCATA
>NC_043702.1:115266322-115279541 GCF_006229205.1 Suricata suricatta
GAGGGACACAAATCATGAGAGACTATTGAATACTGAAAACGAACCATGGACTGGAGGGGAAGGGGGAGGGAGGGAAGGGGGTGATGGTCATGGTGGGGGGCACTTCTGGGGGAGAAGCACTGGGTCTATTATGGAAACCAATTTGAAAATAAACTAAAAAAATATGTGCATGGCAAAAAACAAACAAAAATCTGAAAACCCACGAAGATACTTATTCAAGTAACCCTCTTATCTAGTAATTTCCCAAAGAGGACACTGTTAGTTTGTGTGTGAGTGTGCGTATGTTTCAGACATTAAACTGTTAAATAAATTGATTAAAACAAAACAAAAATATGGAATGCCCTAAATGGAACACAGAAAATATCATTTAGTTTACCTGTACCCATGAGGACAGCAGACTGAGCTGTGCTGTTTCTCTGCGGGTCTGGCCATGTCCACCAACTTAGCACACACCAAACCCTGGAAATACACATTAACACACAGCGAGATAAGAGCATCATGAGTGTGCAGCAAAAATTCTTAATTTTAAATCAAACAAAATTTCACAGATATCAAGATGATAGTAGCTACAATTTTAGTACCCACACATTAAGAACATGCATATATATATGATCACAAAAACTACAATGAATTCAGGAATGCTTTTTGAATTTGTATCTTGTTAACCACATCAAGTGGCCTCATATATTTGAAAATCAGTAGGGTGTGTGTGTATATTCTTTTTTAATTTCATTTAAAAAATAAGTATTTTTGAAAGCTATTAACAGAGAGGCGGGAGAGAGACAGAGCACAAGCAGGGGAGGGGAAAAAGAGAAAGAGACACAGAGTCTGAAGCAGGCTCCAGTCTCTGAGCATAGAGTCGATGCAGGGCTTTAACCCACCAACCATGAGATCGTGACCTGAGCGGAAATCAGTCTTTTAACCAACTGAGACACCCAGGCACCCCTGCGTGTGTGTATTGTAACAAATGATACTTTTTTCACATATGAAATTACATTTACTCTCATTTTTTTTTGAGAGCAAGCACATGCACGAATGGGGGAAGGGCAAAGAGAGAGGGAGAGAGAGAATCCCAAGCAGTCTCTGCGCTCAGCACACAGAGCCTGACATGGGGCTCGATCTCATGAATGTGAGATCATGACTTGAACTGAAATCAACAATCAGATGGATACTTAACTGACTATCCAGATATCCCAAGGTTATATATTCCTTTTGAAAAAATGTTTATACCTTTTGGAGAGAAAGAGAGAAAATGAGCATGGTGGAGGGGCAGGGGGGAGGGACAGAGGATCTGAAGCAGGCTCTGTGCTGATCACAGCCAGCCCGATGAGGGGCTTGAACTCATGAGATCATCACCTGAGGTGCAATCAGATGTTCAACTGACTGAGCCACCCAGGCATCCCCACAATTATATATTCTTTATACATGCTGGAAACCACTGGTATGGTGGATGCCTAAAAACTATTTAGGCATTAATCTAATTTGTACAGATTCCTCCTTTCATGTTTTCGTCAATGTTAATTCTTTTTTAAAAGTGGAAGGGTCGGAAAAGCTCTGTTATAATTTTAGTTTCTTGGTTGGATATTTTTTTTTAATGTCAAAGTACATGGTGATTTCTTCTTTGCTGTGTGTTTAACACTGCTATATAATCACCCTACTAATACCCCTACCATCAGCATCACTCAGAAAGTTTAGTACTGAGTCTTCACTGGGGCACTGGTTATGCGGCTCTATTGCAGAGGTTAAGAATATGTAATAAAATAATTTTTATCGATAGAAAATTCAAACCTATACAAAATAAAAGATTAGTACAAAGAAACCCTATATACATATCACCCAAGTTAAAATTTTGCCACATTTGCTTCACCTCTCTCCCCTCTTTCCTTTCTTTTATTCTTTAAGTATTTATTTATTTTTTAATTTTAAGAAATGTTTATTTTGAAGGAGAGAGACAGAGCATGAGCAGGGGCAGGGGAGAGAGAGAGGGAGACACAGAATCTAAAGCAGGATCCAGGCTCTTGGCTGTCAGCACAGAGCCTGATGTAGGGCTCGAACCCACCCACCATAAGATTGTGACTTGAGCTGAAGTTGGACACTTAACTGACTGAGCCATCCAGGCACCACTATCCTTTAAGTATTTTAAATCAAATCCTAGTTGTCATTAAAGAGTATGTTTTTAAGAAATTATTTTTAGGTTTTATGGAGTTTTTGAAAGACGCTCTTACATGGAAAATATAAATCAGCAAAGGACTTTGCTTTTAAGTAAGACACATACTTCTGAATTTAAACCAACTACAAAGGGTTTTGAATTAATAAAGTCAGTGGTTCAAGAAAGCAACGATTCTGATTTAAAAGGGGGCAAATGGTCAAGCAGGAGTATAAGCAGGTAAATCATGGCTAACACTATTTTGCCTCTTGTTAATGTCCACCCCCCAGTCCTGTGATTTTCCTCCCAAATGCTTCCTCGTCACCCTTCCTACATTCTTCTTCTAGGTCCCCACGTGCATTTTCTCAACTTCATATTTGTTCTACCTCTGCGGGGTGGAATACTGCCTTTGGCATGGGGAAGACAGGGGCTGATTTCTACTCTTACTCTACTGGGTCCACATATTACACTGAGGCTTGTTGGATAGATCTATGAACACTATAGGCTACATTCTAGCATTTTCTTTTGGAGAAGAAGTCAATGGTCATGATTTTATTTATGCTTACAGTATACACTTTATTTTTCTGGGACATCTTAGTAATTTTTCTCTCCCACAAAGGACTTGAGCTCTCTTTCTACTTCTACATCATTCTACACTTATATAAATTAGCTTAGAAAATCTCACTATAGGGAGCCTGGGTGGCTCAGATGGTTGAGCTTTAGGACTATTGACTTCAGCTGAGGTCGCCATGAACACTGGGGGTTACACGGAAACCAACTGGACAATAAACTATTAAAGAAGAAAAAAAGAGTAAATACAGGAAGGATAAATAAAAAATTTTAATAATTACTTATAGGAGGCAAGAAAAAAATGGGATAGATGGTAACAAAGATTAGAGATTTCTCAAAAATACCTTTTTTACATTTTGATGTTTTAAAACATAAATGTATACAGTCTATTTAAACTATGTTAAATAACTTTTTTAAAGAAAGTAAATAAATCAAAGAAGGACATATTAGCCATATACCTTTTCTGTCAATAAATGAACAAAAATATTATGTTCCTTGGGTCTCCAGGATAATTCAAGGTGCTTCTGTGTAACAATCTTCTTTTCAACTGTTAACAACTGCAGGAAGATGATGATGATGTAGTAATTTATGGTAAGGGCTTAAACCAAAACTATTTTGTAATATTCAAAGCCTTGAACTATACCCTCCTTAAAATATCCCTGTTGTCTTTATTTACCAATAAGTATTCCCAAAGTACATACTCCTCATATATATGTATTTTTATATTTTACCAGAATCTAAACAGAGAACTAACCATTAAGAGTTTATAATAGTATATACTATCAGTATTTTGAAATCAGTACATATACAAAAATTAACCAGAATATCGTGTTGCCAGAAGATTCTACAGACACAAAAGCATTTCATAAATATACTTCTTGTGAAGGGCAGGATGCTCAAAGACTTCATATTCTGAGAAACTTCTCAGTATGTATCCTTCATTTACAAAAAGTACAAAAGTTGTGCCTAGCATAAAGAAGTGATAAAAATGAATTCAAGGTTGAAAAAAGGAAAATGTAGTAATTACTGTATCCTGAAATAAGGAAAGGAATTCCAAAGAAATATAAATACAGCGGCTTGAACACTCAGGAGTCTAACATTTATCCCAGATTTGATATTCAAGGGAAACAGTCTTATCACTACTTTACCAGAGTCCAGAAAGTGTCCTGAAGTCCTTCTCCACACCTGAGCCACGCTCCAGAGAGGGAAGCAATTGTCCCCACAGTCCTGAGACCTGCTCTTCTCAGCTTCAGTGCACTCCCTTCTAGACAGGATGAGCATTCTCTAGCCCAATTTCTTTTTCTCTGTGGACACTGTTTTAAAGAAAAACAAACAAACAAAATGAAATCACCTTCATAAATCTACATTAAGTTGACAATTAACAATGTGGAAACCCAGGAATGGCAATGGTGAAGGCACGGCGTTTAAATGTCTCTGAATCTCCAAGTAAAAAAGAGTAACAAGAATGCAAAACCAAAAGCACATAAACATGTACAACTAGGAATAAATTCCAAAATACAAATGGGTAAGGATAAATACTCAATCCTGCAAAGTCCTGCATATGATCCTATCAGAGAGCAAAGCTGTGAGATGTGAAGGAGCAAAGGAGGATCTGAGCAGAGACAAGTGGTATCACTAGGAGGTGGAGCAGGCACCCCGAGAATGAAACGGGACCTAAAACAGTGTGAGGCCAAGAGTTCCAGTCAAGATCCATAGAAGTGGGGCAGGCTAGGAGCCTCAGCACCGCAGTACCGGTCACCAGGACTCCGTTCTTGGACGGAGCCCCATACTCTGGAGAGTGGAGTCTGCTGGCAGTGGAGTCTGCTCAGCAGCACAGGGATGGTACAGACAAAGAAAGAAAAGGTCCAGGTGGAGTGCAGGAAGAGAACAGAGCCAGGAAATATCTAAATAACAAATTAACAAGTGGCCATAACGTGCAAACTACAAGAAAACAACAGAGATTACAAAAGCTATTCTGAATCCTGCCTTCTAAAAATTCACAAAAATTAGAACATTAAAAATAAGCAATAGAAAGAGATCAAGGCCAAATCCCATATGTAATTATCATTAGAAAAAACAGAAAAGAGCAGAATTAACATCCCTACATACAAAGAAAGAACACCAAAGACATACTCATAGAACAGAAAAAAGTGTAACCTACCATGTCAAAATAAGACATTCAGATTATAAAAACTCAGGGGTGCCTAGGTGGCTCAGTCATTTAGGTGACCGACTTCGGCTCAGGTCACGATCTCACAGTTTGTGGGTTCAAGCCCTGCATCAGGCTCTGTGCTGACAGCTCAGAGCCTGGAGCCTGCTCTTTGACTCTTCCTCGCTCGTGCTTTGCTTCTGTCTCAATAATAAATAAAACATTAAAAATAATAATTTGAAAAAACCCCCAGAAATGAAACAACAAAACCTAAGATGTAGAATAGAGTTTAAAAATCAGTTCAGGGAAAGAGCCCAAATGTCTGACTGATGAATGGATAAAGATGTTGTGTATATACACAATGGGATATTACTCAGACCCATAAAAAAAGAATGAAATCTTGCCATTTGCAACAACATGGATGGAACTACAATGTTTTATGCTAAGTGAAATAAGTCACAGAGAGAAAGACAAATACCACATGGTTTCACTCATATGTAGAATTTAAGAAAAGAAACATGAACATGGCAGGGAGAGGTCGAGACACAAACCATAAAACAGACTATGTTTTAAAATTTTTTTAATGTTTCCTTTATTTTTGAGAGCAAGAGCTCTCGCTCATATGTACATACATACATGAACAAGTGGGGGAGGGCAGCGAAGAAGGGAAACAGAATCCAAAGCAGGCTCTAGACTATGAGCTGTCAGCACAGAGTCCAATGCAGGGCTCAAACCCGTAAGTTACAAGATCATGACCTGAGCTGAAGTCTGACGCTTAGCCAACTGAGCCACCCAGGTGCCCCAAACAGACTCTTAAATATAGAGAACAAATTGAGGGTTGATAGAGGGGAGGTGGGTGGGGGGATGGGTTAAATGATGGGGATTAAGGAGGGCACTTGTTGTAATGAGCACTAGGTGTTACATGTCAGTGATGACTCACTAAATTCTACTCCTGAATCTAATATTGCACTATACATTAACTGGAATTTAAATAAAAGCTTAAAACATAAAATAAAGTAACATATTCTCTTAACATGGAAAAAAAATCCATTCAGGGAAAAAAAAAAACTAAACTGCAAGTATTCCAGGAACAAGTAGCTATTACAGATAATACCTTAAAGAGATACAGAAAATAGTAAAGTGGAAATTTTAAATGTCACCCACCTCCAATGAAGAAAGTAAAAGGATTCAAGAGAAACAGTGATTAAGTTTCTCTCAGGATCCAACATACAGATATCCTAGAGGCAATCCTTGAAGAAGAACAAAACCAAGATAATGGGACAGAATAAAAATTTTAAAGAGTTAATACCTATTTTCTCAAACTGTTTCAAAAAACAGAAATTGAAGGAAAGCATCCAAATTCATTCTATGAAGCCAGCATTACCTTGACTCCAAAACCAAAGTCCCCACTAAGAAGAATTACAGGCCAATCTCTCTCATGAACCTGGATGCAAAAATTCTCAACAAGATACTAGCAAATCAAATTCAACACTACATTAAAAGAATTATTCACCATGATCAAGTGGAATTTATTCCTGGGCTGCAGGGCTGATTTCAATATTCATAAATCACTCAAGGTGATACTCCACATTCACCAAAGAAAGGAAAAGAACCATATGATCCTTCTCAGATGCAGAAAAAGCATTTGACAAAAACAGCACCCTTTCTTGATAAAAACCCCCAAGAAAGTAGGATAGAAGAAACATACCTCAACATCAAAGAAGCCATAAATGAAAGGCCCACAGCTAATACCATCCTCAATGGGGAAAAACAGAGCTTTCCCCCTAAGGTCAGGAACATGACAAGCACATCCACTCTCACCACTGTTGTTCAACATAGGATTGGAAGTCCTAGCCTCAGCAATCAGACAACAAAAAGAAATAAGAGGCATACAAATTGGCAAAGAAGAATTCAAACTTTCACTCTTTATACTCATATGATACTCTACATGGAAAACCTGAAAGATTCCACCAAAAAACTACTAGAGCTGATACAGGAATTCAGCAAAGTCACAGAACATAAAATCAACATACAGAAATTGGTTGCATTTCTACACACCAATAATGAAGCAGTAGAAAGAGAAATCAAGGAATCAATCCCATTTACAATTACACCAAAAATCAGAAGACAGCTAGGAATAAACTTAACTAAAGAGGTAAAAGATCTATATGCTGAAAACTATAGAAAGCTTATCAAAGAAATTGAGTAAGACATAAAGAAATGGAAAAAGATTCCATGCTCACAGATTGAAAGAACAAATATTGTTAAAATGTCTATAGTACCCACAGAGAACAAACTACGGGTTGACGGGATATGTGGCGGAAGAGGGGAAAATGGGTGATGGGCACTGAGGAGGGCATTTGTTGGGATGAACTGGCTGTTGTATGTAAGTGATGAATCATGAGACTCTATACCTGAAGTCAAGAGCATACGGTATACACTATACGTTAGCTAACTTAACAGTAAAATCTATTTTAAAAAATGTCAACACTACCCAAAGCAATCCCTACCAAAATAAAACCCATTCAATGCAATCCCTATCAAAATAAAACCAGCATTCTTCACAAAGCTAGAACAAACAATCCTAAAATTTGTATGGAACACAAAAAGACCTCGAATAATCAAAGTAACACTGAAAAAGAAAATCAAAGCTGGATGCATCACAATTGTAGACTTCAAGCTGTATCACAAAACTGTAATCAAGACAGTATGCCACTGGCACAAAAACAGACACATAGATCACTAGAACAGAACAGAAACAGAATAGAGAACCCAGAAATGAACTCTAGTCCTCAACTAACCAGTAAAGAATACCCACCAGAAAAAACAGTCTCTTCAGCAAATGGTGCTGGGAAAACAGGCCAGTGACATGCAGAAGAATGAACCCGGCACCCTTTCTTACACCATACAGAAACATAAATTCAAAATGGATGAAAGACCTAAATGTGAAACAAGAAACCATCAAAATCCTACAAGAGAAAACAGGCAGCAACCTTTTTTTTTTTTTCTTAACCTGGGCTGCAGCAACTTCTTACTTGACAAGTTTCCAAAGGCAAGGGAAAGAAAAGCAAAAATTAACAACTGGAACTTCACTAAGACAAAAAGCTTCTGCAGGGGCCCCTGCATGGCTCAGTCAGTTAAGCGTCCGACTTCAGCTCAGATCATGATTTCACAGTTCGTGGGTTCAAGTCCCACATCAGGCTCTGTGCTTATAGCTCAGAGCCTGGAGCCTACTTCAGATTCTGCATCTCCCCCTCTCTCCATTCCTCCCCGCCCCTCACGCTCTGTCTCAAAAATAAAAATAAACATTAAAAAGTAAAAAAATTTGGGGGGCACCTGGGTGATTCAGTCTGTTAATAAGCATCGACTTTGGCTCAGGTCATGATCTCACAGCCTGTGAGTTTGAGTCCGTGTTGGGCTCTGTGCTGACAGCTCAGAGCCTGGAGCCTGCTTCAGATTCTGTGTCTCCCTCTCTCTCTGCCTTGTCCCCACTCATATTCTCTCATTCAAAAATAAACACACATTATAAAAATATGTTTAAATAAGTAAAATAAAAAATTTTAATTATTAAATATAAAATAAAATTTAAAGCAAAATAAATAAAATTTAAGAAATAAAATTAAAATTAATAAAAATTAAAATTAAAAAAAAGCTTCTGTATAGTGAGGAAACAATCAACAAACCTAAAAGGCAACTAACTGATGGAATGGGAAAAGATACATGCAAATGCATACTGGATAAAGAGTTAGTATCCAAAATGTATAAAGAACTTATCAAACTCAACACCCAAAAAACAATCCAGTGAAGAAAGCAGCAGAAGACATCAGTAGACACTTTTCCAAAGAAGACATCCAGATGGCTAACACACATGAAAAGATGCTGAACATCATTCATCATCAGGGAAATACAAATCAAAACCTCATACCTGTCAGAATGGCTAAAATTAACAACCAGGAAACAACGGATGTTGACAAGGATGTGGAGAAAGGGGAACCCTTTAGCACTGTTGGTGAGAATGCAAACTGGTGCAGCCTCTCTGGAAAACAGTGTGAAGGTTCCTCAAAACATTAATAGTAGAACTACTTACAACCCAGCAATTGCACTATTAGGAATTTATCCAAAGGATACAAAATTGCTGATTCAAAGGGACAAACGCACATCCAATGTTTATAGCAGCTCTATCAACAATAGCCAAAGTATGGAAAGAGCCCAAATATCTGTCTACCAACTCATGAATGGATAAAGAAGATCGTGTGTGTGTGTGTGTGTGTGTGCGCGCGCGCTCGCATGTGTATGTATATACCTACATATATATATATACATATATACACATACATATATGCATGTGTGTGTATTAGTGTGTGTGTATAATGCAACACTACTCAGTAATCAAAAAGAATGAAATCTTGCCATGTGCTACAAAGTGGATAGAACTAGAGTGTATTATGCTATACAAAAATATGTCAGAGAAAGACAAATACCATAATTTCACTTATCTGTAGAATTTAAGAAAGACAACAGATGAACATAGGAGAAAGGAAGGAAAAATAAATAAGAAAACAGGGAAGCAAACCATAAGAGACTCTTAAATATAGAGAATAAAATGAGGGTTGCTGGAGGGGAGGTCAGTGGGAGGATGGACTAAGTGGGTAATGGGCATTAAAGAGGGCACTTACTAGGATGAGCACTGGTGTTATACTTAAGAGATGAATCCCTGGGTTCTACTCATGAAACCAAGATGACATTGTATGTTTACTAACTTGTATTTAAATAAATAAATAATGAGAGGTGTGTGTGTGTGAACACATATATGTGGAATACTACCCATCAAAAAGAATGAAATCTGCCATTCACAACAACATGGATAGATCTAGAGGATATAATGCTAAGCAAAATAAGTCAGAGAAAGACAAATACCACATGATTTCACTCATGTGAAATTAAAGAAACTAATGAACAAAGGGGGAAAAAGAGAGACAAAACAAGAATCAGACTCTTAACTATAGAGAATGAACTGATCATTTCCAGAGGAAAGGTGAATTGGGAAATGGAGGAAATTGTGGGTAGGGCTTAAATAGTACAGTTACCATGATGAGCAATGAGTAGTGTACAGAATAGTTGAATCACAATATTGTATACCTGAAACTAACACACGCTGTATGTTAACTGTAACTGGAATAAAAAAAAAACAAAAAAGGCCTACCTTAACAAAAAATAAAGTGAGAAGTGTTACTCTACCCAATGTTAATGACTATTAGATGGCTACAATTATCAAAACAGTGATACTGGCAAAGAAACTGAAACACAGATGAGTGGAACACTTCAAAAACCAGAAACAGACACTGACATAAGTGTTCAATTGTTTTTTGACCAAAAAACACCTTTACACACACACACACACACACACACACACACACACACACACACAGTTCTGTGTAGAGTACTATACAACCAAATATCCATTAGGAAAAAAATAACCATACTAATAAGGATTTCAACCTAATGTCTTCTACACAAATTAATTCAAAATATGCAACAAATTTGAATGGTTAAGATTCATCTCCTAAACCAGGCCACTCTATCAAGAATGGTAGAAGTAGCCTTTTGCCTATCACATAAACACAAAATGAGTGTCAAGATAAATGAGGAAAGAGGAATATGTTCCAAATGAAAGAAGATAAAACTTTAGGAAAAAACCATAACAGGAAAAAGTAATTCACCAGATAAAGTATTCTAAGTAATGGTCATAAAGAAGCTCATTGATCTGGGAAGAAAAATGGATTAAGCAGAGTGAAAACTTCAAAAAAGAGATTAAACAAAGGTAAGAAAAGTACCAAATTGAAGTCTCAGAGCTGAAGAAATAACTGAACTGAAAAACACACTAACAGAGTTCAAAAGACTAGATGAAGCAGAAAGATTAGTGAACTGGAAAACACAGCAAATGAACTTACCAATCACAGCAGGAAAAAAAAAAATGAATGAAAAAAATGAAGATAGCTTACGTACAAAACAAGATCAAGTGGTATAACATTTGCACCATAAAGGTCCCAGACGGAGGAGAGAAAGAGACAAACAAACAAAGAAACACAGCAAACAAACAAACAAAAGGTTGTTTGAATAAATAATGGCTGAATATATCACTAGCTTGGGTAAAGAAAGAGACCCAGATCCAGGAAACCAAGAGAATTCAAAAAAAGGATGAGCCAAGAAGAGCCACATCAATACACATTAAAAACAAAATGTCAAAAGCTAAAGACAATGAGAGAATCTCAAACGCAGTGAGAAAAAACAACTTGTAATTATAAGGAAACTCCCATGGTCTATCAGTGGATTTTTTCAGTCAGGAAAAGGGGATGAAATATTAAAAGATAATATAACATATATAATAAATGTTAAAAGAGATAATATATTAAAAGAACTAGACAGGGAGGTGGGGAGCAACCTACAACCAAAAATACTCTGGTCAGCAAGGTTATCATTCAGAATTGTAGGAAAGATAGAGTCTCCCAGACAGGTGGCTCAATAGGTTGTACATCCAACTTGGGTTCAGGTCATTATCTCAAGGTCAGTCACATCGGGCTCTGTGCTGACAGCTCAGAGCCTGGAGCATGCTTCAGATTCTGTGTCTCCCTCTCTCTCTGCTCTTCCCCTGCTCATGCTCTGTCTCTGTCTCTCAAAACGGAATGAGTGTTGGGGCGCCTGGGTGACTCAGTCAGTTGAGCTTCCGATTTCGGCTCAGGTCACGATCTTGTTGTCCATGGGTTCGAGCCCTGCATTGGGCTCTGTGCTGACAGCTCAGAGCCTGGAGTCTGTTTCGGATTCTACATCTCCCTCTCTCTCTGTCCCTCCCTTGCTCACTCTCTGTCTTTCTCTCTCTCTCTCTCAAAATAAAATAAAGACATAAAAAAAATTTTTTTAAATGAGTGTTAAAAAATTTTTGTTTCCCAGACAAAAAAAAATTAAAGTCCATCACCATGAAACCAGTAATATAAGTAATACTAAAAGACTTCTTCAAGCTGAAAACAAAAGGCATAATTAGTAACAAAAAACATAAAAGTAAAATCCCACTAGGAAAGGTATATATGTAGTAATGACAGTGGATTGATCATTTATAAAATTAGTGTGAATATTAAAAAACAAGTAGTAACAAGATCTCTAAAACAGGTAAGGCAAACAAAAATACGTAAAATAGGACATTAACAAAATAAAACTGGGGATGGGGGAAAGTATGTGGAATAAAAATGTAGATTGACTTATTTGTTTTTTAAGTAGGCTTCACATCCAGCAGGGAGCCCAATGCAGCCTCAACTCACAATCATGAAATCAAGACCAAGATCAAGAGTTGGATGTTCAACCCACTGAGCCACCCAGGTGCCCCAAAAATGTAGTTTTAAAATGCATTCAAACTTACACTGCTATCAGCTTTAAATAGACTGTTATATGCACAGGCTGTTATTATGAGCCTCATGGTCACCATGAAGCAAAAACCTACAGTACATACACAAAAGATAATGAGAAAGGAACCTAACATAACACTAAATAAAGTCGTCAAACCATAAGGGAAAAAAGCAAGACAAATAAGGAACAGAGAGGAACTGCAAAAGAGCCCGAAAACAAGTAATAAAACAGCAGTAAATATGTAACTACCAATGATTACTTCAAATGCAAGTGAACTAAATTTTCCTATCATAAGACACAGAATGGCTGACTTGATTTAAAAAATTTTTTTTAAAAATCGGTACTACCTACAAAAAACTTACCTGAAGTGTGATGAGACACAGATTGAAAGTGAATGACTACAGTGAATGGATAGAAAAAGATGTTCCCTGCATTGGAAGCCAAAAGAAAGCTGGGGTGACTATAGTTATACTAAATAAAACAGAGTCTAAAAGAGTGTAATAAAAGACAAAAAAGGGTACTACATAATGATAAAAGTGTCTATCCAACAAGAGGATATAACATTTGTAAATACGTATGCACCCAAAAGCAGCACTTAAATATTAATGAATCTAAAGACAAAAATTTCCAGCAATACAGTAATAGTAGGGAACTTTCATACTCCTCTTAAATCAATGGATAAATCATCCAGACAGAGAATCAACAGGAAACATCAGCCCTAAATGATAAATCAGACCAGAAAGATTTAATGGATAAATACAGAACATTCCAGCCAAAAGCAGAGTACACATTCTTCTGCAGTGTGCCAGGGACATTCTCCAGGATAAATCATATGTCAGAACACAAACAAGTCTCAGTCAATTTAGAAAGATTAAAATCACATTAAGCATCTTTTTCAACCAAAATGGTATGAGCTCTTTCACAGAAAATAGAAATCAATTACGAGAAGAAAACTG